>NC_044363.1:1832804-1967804 GCF_007364275.1 Archocentrus centrarchus | reverse complement strand
GGGGGGGGGGGGGGGGGTATTGACTGCAATATGTCGGCAGCACTGAATACTGACATTGACTCTTACTGATTTATTTTAAATGGGCCAGATGAAACACAACTTGATTACCACTTCAAGTTGATTTTCACTGTCCACAGCCCTAAATAGACAGACATAAATAATAAGTTTAAACATCTCTGTATTTCTTTAAGTGGAGACTCGCAAAGCCACCTCTTCTGCTGCACAGGGCCTTTTTTCAATCCTACCTTCCTACTTTTATAAATCCTTAATGGTATTCCAGTGTGGTGTCCAAGAATGAGACTGAATAAATAAAACAAAACAAGAAAGCACTCTGCAGGTATGATACACGTCTGGGCTGCCTGTTAAAAGTGTTGTGTGTGTGTGTGTGTGTGTGTGTGTGTGTGTGTGTGTGTCCGTCCATCTAAGTATCTAAAAGTGCGTAAATGTGGGTGTCCTTGGGGAACTCCTGTCTCGGCCCTGTCCCAGGACCCCGGATCCTTCCAGAACACCGGGACCCAACCACCCAACAAACAGAGCCGTCAGTGTGATTTATCGGCCATTCAAAATCAGGTCTCTCACATGCGCGCGCGCACACACACACACACACACACACACACACACACACACACACACACACACACACACACACACACACACACACACAGAGCGTCAACATGAACACACACGAAAGTCGACACAGGAAAACGAAAAATCGACTCTTGCACAAAAAAAAGATGCACTCAGGCAGATGTGTATGCACCAATGTCACATAAGAAAGCATGTTTGGGTGGGGGTGGGGGGGGGTGCTCTTTCTTCTGATATGAGAAGAATGGTTAGGAAAAACAATAGACGAAAGAGATATAAAAGAGCGATGGAGCTGAATAACGCTAAGAGAGTCGACTGATTCTGATCACTGACAAAGGAGGAGGAGGAGGATGGAGCTGGAGGAAGAGGACGAGGTAGCGGGCAGTGGGAGCAAAGCAGGGAAAGAGCGGAGGAGAGAAGACGAGGAGGAGGGGGGGGCGGTTGAAGTAAACATCAATGCCGGATGAATGCAATTTTTTCTTTTCTCATTCTCCCCATCTTCCCCCCTTCCTTCTCCTCCTCCGAGCGAGAGAACAAGAGGCACTGCATCATCCCGACAGGCGGAGAAAGAGAAGAGAGGGAGAGAGAAAGAGGGATTGTGACGGAGGGATAAAGGGCTATCCGTCTCTGTCTGTCACCTCATTCATCGTCCCCTGCTCCGTCCTGCCGGCCCATCCGTCATCCGCTGTCACACACAAACACACACACACACACAAATACAAACACACTTTCCACCAACTTTCACACACTCAACAACAACAAACACATATCAAAGGCACGCACAAACTTTGACTCCCTCTCCGCCCTGTTTCACACATTCACTGAGCTGACACACAAACGCACACATGCACACACGCATACACCCTCTACACTCAGTTTAACGCAAGCAAACACACACACACTTTCAACCAACATTCACAGCGACGATGACAAACACGGAGCAGCCAGAAAAGCCACACAAACTTTTAGTCGGGCTCTCCGCCCCGCTTCACACATTCAGCGATGACACAGACACACAAACTCCGCTTCAGTTTCACACACTCGACAGCGACTCACAAACACGCCAGAGCCTCGGAAACGGCGACGGCAAACACAAGTTCGCGCGCGTGCTCGGATATGTACGTGCTCTCACGCACACACCGGCTTGCCAAACGCTTTTTTCGCTAAGTTAATATGTGACATCAACACACACACACACACACACACACACACACACACACACACACACACACACACACACTCTCTTCGCCCAACATCCTGGATTCTCATTGGGGCCGTCCAGTTCTGTCCCTGCGCTGTTTTTCCCAGGACCCAAAACAAGACGCCCAGAGCACACAACCGGGCCGTTTCCTGTACTCGAATGTTTCTCAATGTCCGGCTCACGGACCCACATTATTCCCAGATGGTGAAATTTCAAGTCCGTTTCATCGATATATGTTAGGAATTTTGGCAATCAAGCCGAGAGACGCTCTTGTGCGATTTCTTCTTACACTGACCAGATCGCAGCACATTAAAAGAGACAACATGTAACATGCTGCTGCTGAGAGCAGCCTGAAATTCTGCTATATCTGACTTTATAAAGAAAAAACTGCACACAGTGTCGGCCTTGAGCCTGTGAAAGACAACTACATTGTGTTTATTTTAATGTGATTTCCCCAACTTCTTATATACATAAACTGAGGCTAAAGTGGTCTTTTTGAGGTCTTTCTTTTTACACTCGTGCATTACCTGCATTAACTGGTTTAAACTGTTGTTTCAGCTGCTGTTCTCTCTGATAATTCATCTTCGGGTTTCAGCACAGATCTCTTTTGTGAAGTAAACCCAGTCAAACTGTGGGACCCTTAAAGCCCTTGAAAATGCAGCACAGTCCCAGAAAAAGTAGAACCCTGTTTCTGCTCCCGTTTACACACACACACTAATGCCAGCAGATCACAAGTACCCCCCCCAGGGGAGTTCTGGTTGTGGTGAAATTGGATGTTTGTTGCTTTTGCTGAGTGATCAGAGAAATTCCATCCCTCAAAAGGCAATTTGTCTTGTCAAGAAGAAGCTAAAAATATGTAACTTCATGCACCGATCAACCACAACATTGAGGTAAGGAGAGTAATACTTATTATCTTATTACACTTGTTTGCAGTGTTCTGCTGAGAAACCTTGTGTTCTGACACTCACGTGGCAGAGCCACAAACTACTTAAAAAAATAAAAAAACACACGAAAAGGGTGTTGACCAGGCTTTCAAAGTCCCACTGATCCCGATCAGAGAGCTTCTGTAGGACGGGGCAGAAGATGCCTGATCCATGGAGGTCCTACCCCACAAACCACAACACCCAAGGGATGTTGGTGCCCTCAGAGGTCCTGTATCCAGGTCCAGACCGAACAGACCCCACTTGGCAGAACAAAGCGGGAACTACACAATATTAGGTGATTTCATGGTGTATATGATTTAAATCTGATAATCATGGAGTTGAAGATGTAAGCCAAAAGCTTTGGCTGCATCCATAAAAATGTGTTAACCTCAGCTTTTTGCAACAAATAGACAATTTGTTTTTTTTGTTTGTTACAGTTTACAAAAGCAGGACGAACTCTAACTGTTTTCCTCTTGAAGCACATTGATGAAGAGCATGCTCACACTGCTCCACACTGAAGTCTTCCCAGCTGTTAATACTATTGGATGGTATAGGGAGGTCATTCAGGGAGATCTTCAATTTAACTTTTGAAACTAGGCAAATTATATTCTGCGGTAAGGTGAAGACCCAGAAGTATTATAGACAGAAACCAAACAATCCAATGATCCCCTATGAGCATCAGTGAGGAGATAAACAACACAATTTCATCCAGAAGAACCCGTCAGCACTGGGCTTTTTGCACATGTTTGGACGCTGCACATACAGCACATCTGAACCTCTCATCACAGTATGTGCTCTTTATCGCAACTTTCAGGTTTCCCGTTTTTCTTCTTAGGCGACATTTCACCAAATAAACAAGTGAGGAATCTGGTCGCAGATACGACAGCAGCAGAGACGTGTTAGAAAGTTGCAGATAAAATACAAGTCAAAAAATAAATAAATAAAAGGGTGGGAAAACAAGGTAGTACAGGATGTATAATAAAAAAAGGTGTTAGAAAACAAACAAAAAAAAAACAAAATTGGAAAACCAAATGAAGGATGAAGACGAGGACAACGACTTGAAGTGTGAGGGAGGAAGGATGAAAAGGACAAGGGGGGAGGAAGGAGGAGGAGGAGGAGGAAGAAAAAAGATAGTGGGGTTAAAAAAAAAAACACACAGAAAGAGAAAACGAAGGAGAGAGGGCCACGAGGGAGACAAAGACCTACTTGTCTCAAGTCACTGAAGGCCAGAAGCAACGTGTCACCCTGGAAGCCTGCGACTGGGCCGGCTCTGGCAAAACCTGTGGGAAAATACAAACCCGCCCCCCCCAGTCCACCCCCGGAGAGAGGGAAGAGAGGAGGAGGAGGAAAAAAAATAAGAGGGTGAAAAACAGAATAATAAAAGACCTGGTCGGATTTGCTATGCATCGGGATAGATTGGCAGACAAATGACAGCCCGGGGAGGACGGGGAGGGGGAGGGAAGGAAAGGAGGAGGGAAGGGGAGGGCAGGGTGTTAGAGTCATGTCGCTAGGTCTCGCTGAAAAAGGAACAAGTGTGTGTGTGTGTGTCTCTGAACAGGGGGGGGGGGGGGGGTATATGATGGGGATTTTCTTGTTGAAAGTGAAGGAGATAATGTCAGAGTTTTAAGGCTCATCGAGTGTGTGTGTGATGCTTGTACAGGGCTTCGCTGTTCGATTTTGAGCCCAGGGGTGTGTGCACGTCGGGGTCGTACAGAGTGTTAAGCTGGGGTCTTGGCGGCGGTTGGCCCCCATAAACAAGCCGACTGGTATTCTGAGGCGAGGGAGCGAGAGGACAGAGGAGTGCCGCGAACCAGAGAGAGCGAGCCTGTAGCTAATCTCTTTTACCTCAGGACACACACAGAAGCACAAGGCCATACACACCACAGCACTGATTACACGCCTGCCATCTTCACTGACCCTGGACACCCACGCGCGCGGACACACACACGCGCGCGGACACACACACACTGGGGTCCTGCAGATGAACTCTGAAGCCATCGCCTAAACTAACCTTTTATATGGTTCTTCAGTCCAAACAGGTGCCGCAGACAAACCTCATTTAGAACCAGTTCTCTGAAACTCAAGTCCAAGTAATGCTCACTACTGTTTTTAAAATAAGCCTGCAGTTACTAAGGTGGGTTAGCACTGTTACTGCACATCAGGAGGATCCTGGGGTCTCCCTGTACCTGCACGGTTTCTCTCCACAGTCCAAAAACGTGCACGTTAGACTAATTGGTGATTCGAAATTGATGTGAATGTGAGTGTTTGTCTCTCTGTGTTAGCCCTACAACAGACCCACTACCTGTCCACAGTGTACCCCGCCTCTTGTCCTCTGACAATAGGCTCATGCACCCCGTGACCCTGAAATGGATAAGCAGTTAAGAAAAATGGATGAACGGGTGGAGCGTGAGCTCCCCTTTAAGATGTCCCTACTTCCTCACAAACCAAACCGGTTTTTAATCGTTTGCTAAGGAGAAACGAGTTCTGGAAGTTATAATATATTTATGTTTCTTTGAACTCTTTGAACCCCGTCGCAGCACCTTCTACCTCTGATTCTGCCTTCCACGCTTGTTTGTTTCCTGCTTTCATCTCTGCATGTTTTCTCTGTAATATATATATTTTGTCTTTTTTTTTTTTTTCTTGCCCTCTTCTTTACCTTTGAAGAGGTCAAAGCTACAGCATCACTTGTAGCACAAAGAACGACTCAGTGCCTGACCCCGGTGTTTCGGCTTGCCGTCTTAATAAAAACACACTACAAGCAACATTTTAAATAGGACGGGCAGTGACATCCACCTGTATGTGTGCAATTATGTGCAATGATGGCTTGGCTATGGCTTTCCAGAAACCTCTACACTTTACAAAGTTTTTCTTTTTTTGGTTTTCACCCAGCGTAACTGAGACAATGGGAATGCACAAGCCTGCATCCTCCTCAGTGCTGGTCCAAAACCCTGATAAGTGGGGAGGCCTGCTTCAGGAAGGCCAAGTCAAAAATGTGGATAATAGTTCACACTGTCATACTGAATCATTTCAAGATCCTCCATTTTTATTTCTTTCCATTTTATTCTCACTTTATCCATCTCCATGCTCTACTTCTCCCTCTTAAGCTCTGTCCACACATACAATAAAGCGATTCGCTCGACAGCGTTCACTTTGTAGCTGCCAGCTGATGCCTACAGCGGATGCTCCGGGCGCTGGTTTCCCACCCGGTCACACATCCATCGGCAGTATGTTTCGCTCCTATTGGCTTTGCTTCAAAGTAGGAAGTAGTTTAACCAGCGCCGTCCGCTCTGTGGCAGCAACCGTCATCGCTACAAGTCTCCAAATTTCACTGGCATTCGACGGCCTTTGGTTGCCACTCCATTCTCTGCCCACCGCACAGTTCAAACCTGGAGTTTCGCACTACTTATTCTCAAATTTTGCTTTTCCTTCTCTCCATCCGTGCTCGTCGGCTTTTTGCGAACTCTGCCGTATCTTCCTTTTCCACCTCACGTTTTCTCACTCCCCGGTGATCGTATCCATTCATCTGTACCTTCCTTTTTTCTCTTTATCCCTCGTCATCCTGAAATTCCTTCCTTTATTCAAACTCTAATCCGGCTTTCTTGTGCTCTCTTCCCTCACTTCCTCCTTTTTTTTTTCCAACTTCACTGTTAATTTTCATTTAATCCCTCCTCTCATCCATGCATTCTGGTCTCCCCTCTGTCTGTCTTGTCTCCCCTTCTCCTAATTTTCATTTGATTAATTTCACACCGCTCTCATTTAATCCCATTTTCTTTGCCCGCCTGTCCCTCAACCACCTTGCACCCTAATCTGTTATGTCCTTTTATTGTAAACACCTTATTTTCATCTTTTTTTTAATGTTTCACTCGTTCCTGAACCACTGCTCTCACACTTTCTTCAAATATTCCCTTTTTCACTGCACTCTCTTCCTCTTAAACCACTTTTTTTTTAACTTCAAAGCCTTCAAATTGAGCTTATTTATATAATCCCATCAGCTTTTAGAAATTATATTTGAACAGAATAACAGGTTCTTATCCCCCCCCTTTTCTTCCATTTAATCTATCCACTTTTCATTTCATCCACTTCTTTTGTTCCCCCTTTCCTGTTACTCTCATTTTCTGCTTTTTCACTTATCCTTTTCCCTGATATTTAACCCCCCTTTCCATCTCCACCGCCTCTTTCCTCCATCTTGCATCCCCCCCCCCCAAGGGTTTTGAATTAACTTTTACTCTCCTTTTCTTCTATCCATCTTCTGTCCCATCAGTGCCACTTTCTTCCCAGTCTCTCTCCCCCCACCCTGCCATCTGTCCTGAAAGACTAACTCTGTAACCTGCTAACCCCTCTGCAGCACTGCACGCATGTCACTGCGCATCATGTCACGAGCATGCTCACAGACAGTGTGACCCGCGCTGTGACTCTAAGAGCCTTGATCATGTAAAAACCGAGCCAGCGACGCGTTGCGCTCTTTCATTCCCTGCCCGCCTTTATCTGCAAACTCTGCATCTTTGCCGCTCTGAGCATGGGGAGGAGGAGAGGGAACGGAAAGAAAGAAATGAGGGAAAAAGTGGGGGAGAGACGTGAGGATGGGAAGGAAAGCGTTGGGAGGTAAGGAGGAGGATAAGGATGCATCTGAGGAAACATGACAGAAGAGCAAGAAAATTCAAGATTTTTAGAGAAGGGAGAATCAGAGATGCTCTCCCTCAACCATGTAATTGGTTGTTCCATAGCGCCCCCTGTGCCTTCAGATGCAAACTGCAAACATGGTCCTATGGCAAGCTCATTTTAAAAAAAAGGTATTATCTGATTAATATCTTTGTGTGACTTTAAGTGTTTTAATTCAAAGAAAAATGCATCTATAACTGGACACTGATCTGAAAACAGCCTCTTTAGTTTTAAACTTGGATTAAAAGGTAAATGCGTACGCGTGTGAAAAAAAGAAAAGGAAGGAAAATAAGAAATAGACCAAGAATGATGCACAGGAGGACGAAGGAGTTAAAGGAACTGTACCAAACAAAATGTTTCAGTCACAAATGTTGCATTGAAAAACAGATTATTTATCTTCTGAATTAGTGTGTCAATAGAAATCAAACTTCCAACCACAATCTTTGCAAAACGTCTGTGTGAAAAACAACTAAAAGATCAATTTCCAGGAAAAAAAAAACATAACGTTAACCAATGAAACCAATAAAATGTGTTAATGTTGGTGACATTAAAAAAAAACGTAATTAAATTAAACTACTGTGTTGCTGTAAGACTGTAAACCTTTTCACATTTCGGTAAAAATATAATTCAACATCCAAAAACACAGTAATGGAATAGTTACAGAAATGGCGACAAACATGAGCATCGACACTCACTCTCACACTCGTTCACGTCGGTGTTGAGCTGGTGCAGAGCGCCCATGGAGATCTGTCGAACCTCCGGGTCAAGCAGGAGCTGCATGAGGGAGGTGGAGATGTGCTTACAGGCCGACATGCACGCCGTCTGTGCGACTTTACCCTGAGAAAGAGAGAAAGAAGGCAGGTAAGAGAGGTGAGGGGGTACACACTTCTTTCTTGAATTACACCCCTTTTTAAAACATTTTCTTCTTTTGATTTCTAACCAGAAATCTAAAGTGTCTCACTTCATGTGCACCTCAGTATTATTGTCCACGCAAACACCTGCAACAACAAACTGAAGGATGTGAACAACAAAAACCTTTTAACTTGATATTAAATCAAATCTTATGGTCTGGATTTTAGTTTCAAAGTAATCTGCAACCAGCGTGTGTTTAGTTTCATCTGAACGCACACTTTAAAAAAAGCTGCCCCAAAAACTAAAGTGTAGTTCCAAAAGTTGGTTTTTTTAGCATCATTCTGACCCCAGTTCAGTTTGTGCTGCAGGTGAAACTCTTTTTATTGTTTTTTTTATAGTTTTGTGACTGTATGCAAAAAAAAAAGACCTTTACAGGTCATTGCCTCAAACACCACACACAACTAAAGAAGCTGTGATGCACAGTTCAGGTGCACTTTATCATGTTTTTTTTTTTTAAATTGTACACAGAGCAATAAGAGTGAAGTGTGCTGCGTTCATGTGCAGTCAAAGTGATGAAGTGGCATAAAAAAAAAGAATAAATGCAGCGGATAAGGAAGTCCATGACAACACATTAATACAGAAACAACAACGTGTTTAATTTTCTGAGTGTGTGTGTGTAGTCTCACTGACTAGCCGTGGCCTTGAGCTTGACCCCTATGACTGCAAACCAACAAAATGAAGAAGAGATGAAAAGGGGAAGAGGTGGTAAAGCTTACAAAGAAAAAGCTGTGTGAAAGAACAAAAGTACAGTGGGAACAGAAAAAAAAAAGAGGATCTGATTTAATTCTCTTTTCCAGAGTATCATCAACATGGTGTTGACAACGTGTAATTTTGAGAGTACAATTCAGGAAAAAGGGGAAATAAAGTCTATTAAAAGATCATCTTAACCTTGTAAACTCTGAGTGAAGTTCAGAACAGAGGAAGTTTCCCTGAAGGCCTTGATTACACGTATTAATCCTGACGTGACTTTGATGTGTCCGGCTGACACCAACGCACTTTAGGGGTGATTAATAAGAAATGCGGGGCCTTTTATTTCAAGCCCTGCATATTTAACCACCTTCATTAATCACACAGTGAAACTAAACACACGTGTATACAGGCAGCAAGTGAAAATACACACACAACATTTATATTTGCGTAATTATGCACAAGTACGAAGGTGCTGGTGTGAATCCAGTGTTTATACGGCCCTAATCGCACATGTGACTGTTTCCTTGTGTTGTTTGCAAATGTTCATACACAGTGAACAAACTGTTTATATCACCCTGCAATTGTTAGTGTGCAATAAAGGTCAAATGAACTGAATTTTACTCATTTTAGCTCCTTGCAATTCAACTAAAGCTCGTTATTTGTGTTTTGATCTGATCTGCCAATCACGAGGGCAAACAATGTGATCAATTACCCTCCCAGATTAACATTAAGGGATTTATTTCTACACTGATTAATTCCGAGTAATTTCTCAGATAGATATGAGGAAATTTACGCCCATCACTATATTAGAAAATCACAAGCGTGGTGTCAAAATGTAGGTAAATGTAGATAATGTGGTTTGACCAGCCATGTATCCCACATGGTGATACGGTGACCCAGAATGCACTGCAAGTTTGCTCCAGGGACAGATGAAACATCCCTGAAATGCAAGGAGACATCACAGTGGGTAGCTCTGCATTTGATTTGGCAGATTTCTTTTTTTTTTTAAACTCCAGGTGCCCTTATTGATGCAACCCTGAAAGGATTTGGGCCTCCTCCCGAAATCTGATGATATAAAAATCTGATATTTCATTATATTTTTAACCTGCTAATATGATAATTAATTTAGTAAGGACTCAAAAATAACTACACATAACTAAAGTTAGGAAAGTATGTAAAAACAAAGAAAAAAAAAAACCTGGTCAATATTACGGAATATCGCGTTTTTGAATTGCAGTACTGGTCTTAAAAATCCCATATCGGACAGGCTCTAATAAATTGGTGCAGTTTTGCTGTTGAAAATATGATAACATTGATGCTCCAAATTGATTATAGAAAAAATAAACTTTCTGAAAGATTTCAGTGCTGAAAATTGCAGGTTTCTATCTCCCACACCTAAAAGCTAAAAAATACGGCACAAAAGGCAATTTTAACGGCAATATATTTCTCATATTAGGCAACGTCAAGAGTCTATAACTCATAAAAGTTACATATGAATGTAAAATTTTGCAAGACTTCAACAAATATACTAAAGATACCGCACGAAGAAACAAACAAACAAAACTAAAAAAAAAAAAAAATCAGCTAATCTGTCCAGTAATCACATTTCAACAATGAGTAGCTATAATCAGTAGCTATAAATTACAGTGATAGAAAACACCTGATTACATCTTAAGGACGATACAGGGCACCTGTGCAGCATGTTTTGTAAGGGGAACGTGATTCACACAGTTCACCAGGACTAATATGCATTTTTGCTTTTTGATAATGATTTATGGATAAAGAAGCTCTTTTTTCTTTTCAGTAACACTGAATAACCTGCACTCCTGTTTGCAACAGCAACCTGCATTTTATATGCATAAATGTTTTGTGATGTACAAAAAAAACAAAAATATTTGTGGAAAATTGAGTGGCTGCATTTATTTTTTTCTATTTTGCAAACTGGTGTGATTTTGAAAAGACAAAAGTATGTATATTCCTTTTTTTTTTAAAAAAAAAAAAAAAAAAAAAAAAAAAAGCTTGACTATATTTTTCTGATTGCCAAAAAGCCACATACACCTGTATTCAAAAGCAGAAATTTCAAAGTAATTTGATCCAACACTGTTGACCAGTGGGTGTGCTGGCCTGACCTGCAGGAGTGAAAGTAGCTAAACAACAAAATACATTACATACAGAACGGGTTCTAAAAAAAAAAAACAACAAAAATAATAAATCAGTAAAATACAGAATTATAATACATCTGCATTTAAATAACAAATCCTTTTGGTTTTTTTACAGGAATGTTGATTTTGTCAATAAAACATGCTGACTGGCTGGTTAAGGATTTATGAAGAGATGTACTCCCATTTCCAAATGACTTCAACTATGACAGACAGTAGAAACACAGTCAAATCCGTTTCCCAGCCTGCCAGCCCATCAACTATTTGCTCACAGCTACGATACGTCAGCACCTGCAAGCAGCCTCTTCATCCAAGTCTCAAACAGCAGCATCCACACAAAATTCTGCTTTTTTCTGTGTCATACAAAGCTGATAATGGTCCAAACAGCGATGTTATAACTATCCACACATCCAGCACACAGTGTAAAAGATGGACATAACTAACGTGAAGTCACCCTGTGATTTCTGGAGTCCCGTTCTGGAGCCTGGAAATGGATGTGACACGGAGGGTCGGATCTGACTGTGAAACCGCATGCTCATTAGCTAATAATCAATTTACAGGGGACAAGACAAAAAGCCGTAAATGATAAATGGAATGGCACGTACATGGTGCCTTTCTACTCAATCTGAGCACTCAAAGGCACTTTCTACAAGTCTCATACACAGACACATTCATACTCTGATGGATGCATCAGGGACAACTCAGGGTTCAGTATCCTGCCCAAAGATACTTCGACATATAGACAGGAGGAGCCAGGAATCAATCTCCTGACCCTCTGATTGGTAGATGACCTGCTCTACCACACGAGTCACTACTGCCCCCTAGCCTTCTATAAGACCGGAAGTCTTTTTGTCCATAGCTATTGAATGCAGGTTTAAGGCACTTTCAAACTGGTTTCACTTTTCAGACCTGGAAGCTACGTGCATGTTGTACCATCAGTGATCCATTCCATCCATTTCTTCTCAGATAGGGTTTGTGGGTGATTAGGGATGATGGGGTCGCTGGAGCCTATCCCAGCTACCACAGGGCAAAAGACATGGTACACCCTGGACAGGTCACCAGTCTATTACAGGGCTAACAAAGAGCGACAGAAAACCATTCACAACTAAGGCAATACAGAATCAACAATTAACCTAACAAGTATGCCTTTGGACTGTGGGAGCAAGCCGGAGTATCCAGAGAGAACCCGCACAGGCACAGGGAGAACATGCAAACTCCAGAGAGGACCCAGCAGGCCAGTGGCTTCAAACCCTGAACCGTCTTGCTGTGAGGGGACAGTGCTAACCACCGCACCACTGTGCAAACGGTCTAATTTGGAATGAAACGCGTAAGCACAGTTCTAATCATAACTTTAGCATCATCTTTGGTCTTGTTTGCTAATGTTTTTCTGCACAATGTCCACGCAATCTGGCGTCTAGACTTGGGATGGAAACCCGCAGTGATTATCCAAACATTAATGAATGAATGAAACAAGGAGCACAGCACATTAATTATCCTTTCAATTGATCCCCTCGTAAAAATCCTGAGTAATGGCCAAGCTCCCAGACTTTTCCTATCCCTGAAAATACCCTCCCACTGATTCCCAAATACATCCAGGAAATGTGAAATTAAGGAAAAACAAAATAGAACATTAACAGACACATTAGTTAAAATTATTGGCCGTCATTAAGCAACGATTTAATCAAGTCTTTTTTTTTCTTTTCAGTGACACACTTTAATACCATTTCCTCAGTTTTCCAGGCAGGAGCTCAAGTCGCTGCCGCTATAATAAACTAGTTTCCCCTCAGAGATCCATAAAATTCATCTTATCTTATATAACAAACCTGACAGCAGCAAAAAAAAAAAAAAAAAAAAAAAGAAAGAAAGAAAAAAGATCTAATTGTAGCTGCGCATGAATTGAGGTCCAAGTCAGGAAAGAGTCTGGAGCGCAGTTTGTTCAAGAGGCAGCCTTCACCTCACAGGGAAAATCAAATTATACACAAGGCGCACACGTGCGAGCACATATGTTTGAGAAACACACACCTACGACTGGCCGGATATCCTCCAATACAACTCTGGCCTCTGAACTCTGCACGCACACACACACAAAGCGTTCACACAACCTCGGGGGTCAATTATCATCGGGTGAGACTGAGCGTGAAATGAACTAATTCTATTTACATGTCCCAAGCATGGATGAGCTGACACACAGACACATTATATATATATATATATATATATATATATATATATATATATATATATATATATATATATATATATATATATATATATATATATATATATACACACACACACACACACACACACACACACACACATATATATACACACACACACACACACAGTTAGGTATTTCTTACAAAAATGGCATTGCCTTGGACTTCAGTGCAGACAACTGGGAACGATTAGCCTGAGGCACAGTGGAGAGGAGGAAGGAGAGGAAAGTATAAGATGATAAAGAAAAAGGGGTAAAGAGGAAAGGTGAAGGAAAAAAAAGTGGAAAGTTGGGGAAAAAACAACTGACAACTGAAGAGAAATGTGGGAAAAGGAATGGAAAAGAAAAGGCATGAGGAAAATTTGAGAAAGGCAAGTGAAGGAAAGGTTAGGAAAGAAAAGATAAAAGGTAGGAAAGAAGGACAGGCACAGGTGAGGAAGGATGATAAAAAGACAAGGGGAGAAAGAAAAGAATGGGGGAAGAGAAGGTAAAATAAAGACTAAAAGAAAGAAGAAAAGGAGAAGACAAAATGGAAAGGTAAGGAAAAGAAAGCGCAAAGGTGCACAGGTGAGGTAACAAAGGGAGTGAGGGGAAGGAAAAAGTTACGAAAAAAGAAGAAAAGGTGATGAAAAGTGAAAAAAGGAAGTGAAAGAAAGCAAGGAGGTGGAAGGTAAGAAAGGGTAATGACAAAAGAAAGCAAATAAGAGGAAAAGAGAAGAAAGAAAGGAAAATATGACAGCAGGTGAGGAAAGCTGGGGAGAGGAAGAGAGGACAACGGAACGGAAAGATGACAGCTACAGAGGAAGGTGAGGAAATGTGGATGACTGAAAGGCCTACCGGTGAGGAACGTAAATGTAAATTAAAAAGGAAAAAGAGAAGAAAGCAGAGAAAAGGTGAAAATGCTGAAAAGAAAGAAAGCAAGAGTGACAAAGAACTGAAAGAAAAGGTGAAGAAATGAAGGAAAAAAATGAATGCAAGTAAAGGAAAGTGAGGAAACAGGACAAAATAAGGCAATTAAGGGTGAAGAGAAGACATAGAAAATATATAAAAGGGAGACAGAAGGAAAAGAACGGCAAGGAAAAAGGAGAAACTGCTAAAAGAAGAGGATGTAAAAGGTGAGGAAGCTGAGCAAAGGAAAGGTAAGCTGAGGACAGAGGAATGCAAGGAAAGGATTCAAGAACAGAAATATGTAACGAGCGAGGGGGCGGGCTTACTAAGGAAGGAAAAATGCCAAGAAAAGGAAACCAAAAAAACAAGTGATGCTTCTCCTCCATCCTCCCACCTCCATCCCTCCTTCTAACTAACGAGAGACGTTCATCAAAGAGCTCATTAAAATCTACTCAGTGCCTAACGGCTGAACAAATAGACAAGAAAGAAAGGAAGCAGGCAAGGTGGAGGGAAAGAGGTGAGGGGAAAGGATGGGGACGAGACTGGCGGGGTCAGGCGGTGAGACAGACGACATGGGGTGGGGGGTGAGTAATCAAGAAAGAGGAAGGAAAAGGAGGAACGCACACGGAGGAAAATGAAACATCTGTTTGTCTCACTGTTGAGATGAAAATTCACCTTAAGGTACTTTCAAACATGCATTAATCTCTGATCTCAATATTAAAGAGTTTTTACATGCAATACAAGTTGTCCACAGTGACAAACCCACAAATCATTATCACTCCACACACATCTACACCCTTCCATCAGCCTTTTTGGCAACAACAGAATCTGTGATAAACCTTCTGTTTGCTTCCTTCCAAAACCCAACAGCAGAGAAAGTTAGAGCGCCAGACAGTTTCTCTCTGCAGCTGGGAAAGAGTAACCATTGTTTCATTAGTTTAATCTGAAGCGTGAATGATTCAATCTTAATTCCATCAGCTTCTAAGACTGACTCATAAATTTACTAGCCAACAATTTCTACTTTACAAATGAAGCACATACTATGTGGCATTACCCACAACACATCCGGCCACACCAGTATTCATGTTCACCAACTAATTGTTAACAATTTCCATCTATAGCCAGGATCTGCTTATCAACTGAACCTGATTAATCAATCATCAGCGAGTGGGAACATCTCTATAAAAGCAGAGTTTGGGCAGTTTGCTGGTCTGGAGCCTTCAGTTGTGTGTTAACGAAATGGCACAATTCAGCCCAAAGTCAGACCGGGCAATGTTCAGAGAAACAATAAAAAAGCCCAAGAGCCACATCTCAGTCTACAGGCCACGGTCAGCATGTTACAGTAAATGGTAAAGTTCATGTTAGAAAGTCTAGAAAGAACATGGAAGCACAGCTTAGGTTTGAAAAGTTCAGCAAGTGAACAAACAACAAGACTTCTGGAACATCTTTTGGACAGATGAGGTCAAAGAGGAGATGTTCAGCCATAATGTACAACACCATGTCTGGAGAAACTAAAACACCTCATATCTGCACAAAGAACTCATAGCAACTATTAAGCACGGTGGTGGAGGGGTGATGATTTGGGTTTGTTTTGCAGCCACAGGACCTGGCGACCTTACAGTCACTGAGTTGACCATAAACTTGTCTGTATACCAAAGTATTCTAGAGTCAAATGTGAGGCAGTCTGTCTGACAGCTAAAGCTTGGCTGAAACTGGGTCATGTAACCGGGCAGTCATGCCAAACACAGCAGCACATCTACCACAGCATGGCTGAAAAAGAATCGAGGAGTTGCAATGGTCCAAAGTCTGAACGTCAACCTGACTGAAATGCTGTGATGGGACCTTAGGAGAGCTGTGCATAAACAAATGAACTGAAGCGACACTGTAGAGCCAAACGGGCCAAAATTCCTCCACAACGATGTGAGAGACTGAAAGTCATACAGAAAACAATTACTTCTAGTTATTGCTGATGAAGGTGAATATATAAACTCTGAATCATGGTGTGTACAGGCTTTAAAGTAGTTAAAAAAAAAATGTCCAGCTCATGCTGACTGTCAGGTTCCTGTGCAGCAAACCTGAGAAGAAATTATACGGGGTATTTGCGGTCTCGTCGTGGGGGTAAATAAATCCCTGTGTGTGGCCAGACACATTACTCCAGCAGAGGCTGAGGCAAGACAGGTACCTGAATACAGGCCAAATAAACACAAGGTTTAAACTCACATATTTTTAAAAGGGGGTGATTTTCATTTTTTTTTTTAACCTTAGGTCATGTTCAAGCTAAATTTGATCACGATCTTTCAATAAAAACATTCAAAAGACGATTGATAGATTTGTTAGAACAACCAGAGCCTCATATGTAAAAGTGTTCAGCATTATAGACTCATGTGTGACTCCCTTTTTTTGGACAGAGCTTGTTTTGAAGTGCTCCCATCTGAATTCAAGTCCAGCCTCATAATGCTAAAAGCAGGCTGAGTTATAAACACAACAGCACCGTAAGTCAGTGTTTCACAATGCCACAAACGCACTGATTCACAACTCCTGGAACTGATTTGACATGGTGTATAATATGCTCTCTGTCCATCCAGAAACCTGTCAGTCAAATGAACAGCCAGCCAGGGCAGCCAAAAGTCAAGAGGTGGGATCACAGCAAAAAAAAGAAAAAGAAAGAAAACATGACATTGCAGAGCGACACCCAGCTGTAGTGCTTCTTCACCTAAATCTGCAATGAGGGGATACGAGAGCATTCTGGCTAAATCTGAAGGGTTACAGGTGCTTAATCTGATTCATGACCTGGAAAAAATTCTAAAAATGGGAACTACTTATGTGTCTGGGACTCGGATTCACACAGTCCATCTCAAAAATCACCATGCAGGGTGCAGGTCCAGGTCAAGTCTTGTGGAAGAATCACAGATTTCGGCACTAGGCAGGTATTTGCTCATGTCACTCAAGAAACACCACAAAAATGAAATCTGGATTTTTGTGTTTTTTTTTTTTTTTTTCTTCTTTGACCGTAACCTTGACACACACACACACACACACACACACACACACACACACACACTGCAAGCAGCTTTACTTCAAGAACTACAACCCACATTTGATCTGACAGACACCAGGGTTGGAAATTTCTTTTGTCTTTTGGTCAACACATTCTTTTCATTGGCTTTTTCCCTTTGTTTCATTAGAAGCTGTCTTATGACTAAAATCTGAAGAAAGTGAGCACCAGGCATTAGGCTTGGGCGGTATCCATTTTTTCATACCTTCCTGATGTTACACAGGGGGGGGTTTATGGCATACAGTGTCCTCCACAATGTTTGGGACAAAATCTATTTTTGTAGGTTTGTCTCTGCACATCACCACAGTGGATTGTCAATCAAGCAAACACTGTGTAATTGATGTGCAAATTTCCAGCTCTAACTCAAAGGGTTTTAAAACACTTAGTCTGAACTGTTTAAGAACTACAGCCATTTTTATACAAAGTCCCCCATTTTCAGAGGCTTTAAATTAATGGGACGAGCAGTTTGATGGTCAGATGAGGCCTGTCCTCTAGTGAATACATGACAAATGAAGCAGACATAATATCTGAACTTTGTTCAAAGTGTTTAATTTGTATTTTATAGCTTTTCATTGTAATTTTAATGACATTTTAAGTGAGAGGCCCAAAGAGATGGGAGGCCATCATTAGGCTAAAAAATCCAAATCAAACAATCAGAGAGAGCAAAAACTAAGAGTGGCCAAATCAATCGGGCTCACTGTTAAAAGGAATGAACCAAACGACCAGCTCAGCAACACCAAAAGGCCTGAAAGACCACAGAAAGCAACTTAATCCCGTGATGACACAATTATATTCATGGTTAAGGGAAAACAATTTCACAACATATAACCAAGTCAATAACACTCAAGTTGGTGTGTCACTGTCAAAGTCTACAATCAAGAGACACCTTCATGAAAGGATATGCAAAGCATTTACAGCAGGGTGCAAACCACTGATCACACTAAACAACAAGTTCAGATTAGAAAACATCTAACAGAGCCTGAACAGTTCTGTAAAAATGATGGGAAGAGAAAAATATGGAGAAGGAGAGAAACAGCTTATGACTCAAAGAATACCACATTATCTGTCAAACATGGTGGAGGCAGCATTATGGCTGTCAGCGGAACCTGGCCACTAGTGTTTACTGATGATGTGACTGCTGATAGAAGCAGCAGGATGAATTGTGAAGTGTACGGGGATACACTCTCTGCTCAGATTCAGCCAAATGCTACAAAACTAATTGGACAGGGCTTCACAGTGTAAATGGATAATGATCCAATGCAAACTACAAAAGCAACGCAAGAGCAACTCAAGGCAGAGGAATGGGATATTCTTCAGTGGCCAAGTCAGTCACGTGATCTTCACCCAATAGAGTAGCTTTTCAGTTATTAAATACAAAACTCAATGCAGAAAGGCCCACAAACAAGCAACAACTGAAGGTGGCTGCAATAAAGGTCCAGCAGAGCAACTCAAGGGAGGAAATATTTGTTGATGTCCATGGGTTCTAGTCCTCAAGCAGCCACTGGCTGCAAAACAGCTGTAATTCTTAAACAGTTCATGTAAAAAATGTAAAATGTAAAACACTTTGATTAAAGCTGAAAGTCTGCACTTCAATTACATCTTGATTGATTTATAATCCACTGTGGTGTACAGAGGCAAATCTTCAAAAACATCCTTGTCCCAAACATTATGGAGGACAATGTAAATAATACCCCAGTGTGTTAAAAAAAGAGAAGCTGAGCTGCAGGTGACAGAAGTCACTGTCGAGATGAGGAACTATTCAAATCAACTTTGCTACCAGAAAATACTAGCAGTTGATTGCCCGGCACTGCGCCCTGCTGAAAATTTCAGCTGTGAGCTAACGGAATGGATCGATATCTTCACAGGTACCTAGCTGGCGTAGCCATTAGCACCAGCAAGTGGTTCAGTACCGAGGGTGCAGCCACACTTGACATCACCCATTGTTTTTGGACTCCACATTTTGAAGCTTTAACAATGGCGTTTTGGCTGCTGCCATGTTGATTTTTTTTGAAGCTGGTAGTTACCTTATGTGGATAAGAGTGTGGAGCACTATTTTATCAGCTAACATTCATTTACTTGGCTAGCAAGATGCACTCATTACTTCAGCAGCTATTGAACAGACTGGCAGTCTGAACCTCTTTAAGAGCCCATTATACTTTCTGCATCCACTAGGACAGGGCTCTTCAACTCCAGGCCTCGAGCGCCCCTGTCCTGCTGGTTTTAGATGTGTCTCTGCTTCAACACACCTGAATCAAATGGCTGAATTACCTCCTCAGTATGCAGTCAGGTTCTCCAGAGTCCTGCTAATGACCTCTATATTTGACTCAGGTGTGTTGAAGCAGAGACACATCTAAAACCTGCAGGACAGGGGCGCTCGAGGCCTGGAGTTGAAGAGCCCTGCACTAGGGTCTGCTTGGGTCTGAGCCATCAGATGTCCACTTGCCTGCTAATTTTTGTGACCATATGGTCTCATCCATAGACACTTTACATTACAACGTACCAACTGCACATGTGCTACAGGTGATGTACAAAGAAGTATAATGTTATGACCACATGGTTGTAGGGTTGGTTGTTACTTCATACTCCAATCATCCTTTCACCTCCACCCTCGTGGCATCGCCAATGACCGCCAATGCCAGATGGAACCTACCATTATGGCAACACTATTCCCCGTCTTTAATGTGCAAAGTGTCCCCAAACACGCTTGAAGAAAAGCACACGGGTGAAAGAAACACGCACACCGGCAGTTTATTTCTCACTTTCAGCATAAGGAAACATTTTCACATTGACACAGCTGTAACTTTATTAAGTCATGACATTCACAACTCTCATTTGATTAACTCAGACCAATACTAATTTGCCCTTCATCAGCTTTTGGCTGCTCCCTTTAGGGGTCGCCACAGAGGATCATCTGCTTCCATCCCTAGTTTCCTCCTCTATCACACCAAAGCTCATCTTTTCCTCCAGCCTGGCAGTTCCACATTCAATATCCTTTGTCTAATATATCCACTATCCCTCCTCTGCACATGTCCAAACCATCTCAGTCTTGCCTTTCTAACTTTGTCTCTAAACTGCTCATCTTGAGCTGTCCCTCTGATGTACTCATTTCCAATCTTGTCCATCCTGGTTACTCCCAATAAAAATCTGAACATCTTCAGCTCTGCCACCTCCAGCTCATACTCCTCTTTTTGTTAGTGCCACCTTCTCCAAACCATTCATCATAGCAGGTCTCACTACTATCTTGTAAACCTTCCCGTCACCCAGTTTGTTTTGTTGGGGGTTTTTTGGGGTTTTTATTTCCCTCCCCTGCATAAAATATCTCACTTGTCTCTCCTATAGTTGTCAACATCCTCTTCCTATACACAGAAATTTATTTTGTTTTTAAATATATATTTTTTGGACATTTTAGCCTTTATTTTATAGGACAGTGGTGAGAACACAAGAAAGCTGTGAGAAAGACCAGAGGAACACACATGTAGCAAATATCCTCAGGACATATTCAAACCCAGGCCTCCGCATTAGCCTTATGGTATATGGGTTGTCTGCTCAACCCAGTGAGCTAAACTGGCATCCCCACAGCAGTGTTTTTCACAACAAAAATGCCTAGTGAAGAAAAAAATAATAATTCAGGGAGATTAACAACCATCTGTTACATTACACGTTGATTTAAGTTAGAAATATCCACGTCCAGTTTTCTCTCATTGGATGATGATTATGATGGATCTGTATAGCCACTTCTCACACACACACACACACACACACACACACACACACACACACACACACACACACACACACACACACACACACACACACAAACTTCAAAGTGTGCATTGGTCCACGCATGAACATGTGTTGATTATATGAGGTGGTATGAGTTTCATGTCATTAGTGACATGAAACTATGGCCTGAGATTTGATTTATGAAGAAAAATTTATGAATCCATCTTCCACTTATCCTGTTCAGGGTCGTGGGGGGGCTGGAGCCTATCCCAGCTGACATAGGGTGAGAGGCAGGGTACACCCTGTACAGGTCACCAGCCTGTCGCAGGGCCAAGACAGAAAGACAACCATCCACACTCACATTCACACCTATGGGCAATTTAGAGTCACCAATTAACCTAACCCCAATAACTGCATGTCTTTGGACTGCCGGAGGAAACCCACACAGACACGGGGAGAACATGCAAACTCCACACAACGAGAGGCCTGGGCCAAGGTGGAATCAAACCCAGACCTCTGGATGTCATTCTAGCTGTAAGGCAGCAGTGCTAACCACCATGCCACTGTGCTGCCCAAATCTCAGCATAATATTAATTTAATACATCAATAGGGAAATTAGGTAAATCAATGCTATTACACTTTGACCATAGCTGCTTCCTGGCATCATCCTTCATCGGCACAGCCCTACTTGGCTGTTGTTTCTCCAGCTGTCTGTGTCAGCAACATATAAACCACAACTTTTAAGCAGCAAATAGTCAGCTTTGTTATTTCTGCCTGACTGATTCACAGATAACAACTGGACTAAACACCCCAAAATATTCAAAATATTCTCTGTTACCAGTTACTAGTTACAAAGTCATTGACATCCTTCACAGCTCACTGAGCTCAGCTGCTGAGGTGTGTTGGTTTTTGTTTTTTTTTTTTTTTGGACAACATTAAAGAAAATAATACAGTGCAGATTTCTAAATGGCCATCTACACTAATATACATCGATATCGCCCAAGCCTACCAGACATGCTCTAATCAAGACTGGATAACTCTGTCAGACAAAGCGTTAAATCACAGCTGTTTATATACAGCTAAAAAAAACATAGTGGTTTTATAGTATGACTGAACCTACAATAATCTGACTCTGTAACCTGCGAAAATATGCGGTTCAGTAGCTGAAATGCAAATAAAATAGTCAGGTGACCAACCACCATTTCCTTCCCTGGTTGGGACAGAGATGAACACTGATTCAGGCAAACGTGCATCACTCTTTTCATCTCACATGCTGGTCGATGCGTTCTGGTGTGGACATTTAAGGTCAGGGTTGAGGGGTTAACAAGGTGAGTCAGGGGTTTGTAAACATCACTCTGTCACAGCAACAGCCCAGATACTCACCGGTAAGGTAGCGTGTTCTATGGGTGTTCCCTAAAGCAAGAAACATAAACCAGGAAAATTTAGCAGAGTGCAAAGCATCAGAAGTCATGTGTTATTAATGGAAGAACAGAAAAAGTTGGAGTATAATGGCTGCCTGGAAACAATCCTCCTCAATCAAATCACTGCAAGGACATTGGCAGCTTCTTTCACCTCTGTGTGTGCAGAGTATTTATTACACATAGGCCCCTGAGATGATGCTAATCTGGCTTTAACTGGCACTTTGTGCAACGTGCTGAAGCACCACGGAGATCTGGTGGACACACAGGCAGCAGCAGTGGCCAAAACATCTCAGAGCACAGCAGAACAATGATCAAAGTGACCATAAACCATAAAACCAAAGGGTTGCTGGCCCAAAATTTCCTCTATAATATACATATGATTGTTTTCACTCCAGAGGACTTTTCATGTCGTCCCCCTTCTGTCTTTAAAAAAAAAAAAAAAAAAAAAAAAATCGAGCCCAATTCGATTATGATCATTTTTCTAAGTAGAAGTAGTATTATTAGCTTTTGGGAAAGGGAAACGCTTTCCTTTCTAGGAACTGAAACTGAAGCATGAGATGGATAAGTGTAATCTGCTCTGAAGCTGTTGGGGAAATATGACCCTAATACATTTAGAGCCTTCACATTTAATACTAATAAGTTTAGAGCTGTTTTAACGGCTGAAATAAGCACATGCATACATAGTGCGCTGATCGCTGCAGGAATGTTTCTGTAACATGCTGATCCTTCGCTCCCTATCGGATTGGGTTCTGCAGGTGTTTCTGTTGTTTTACAGTGTGCTTACTGTTGGCTGCATAACATGTAGGATTTTTTTATTTGGATTCTTGGTTTCCTTCCAAAAACAGCCCTCCTCCATTGATCCAAACTTTTAGTGTCCCAATTATCCATCTTCAGCTTTAAAGCATGGAAGATGGTGTGGTGGACAATAGAAGACATTCGTATGTATTGGGCTCCATGTTATGTGGTATTTGGTCCCTGTACAACTTTAGTGAGAACTCAGTGAGGTTTTTGGGGAATGTGACAGACCCAGGACATGCTGGAGAAATGGCATCTTTTGGCTGGATTACCTCTGTACTGCCCCCCAGAAGTGGGAGGTCTAAGCATCTTTTTTTAGGCTGCTGCCTCCTGCTAACTCAGACCCAAATAAACAGGAGAACATGAATACAGGGACAGCATAAAAGTATTTATTAATTTATGCCTCTGTAACCCCATTTACTCACTTTAGCAGTATCTAATTCAATTCTGTGTAACCCTACTCCTTTACACAATCACTTCTTAATCCAGGAGGTCATACCACCCAGCATCATAGGTTCATAGCATCTGATCTACTTAGGAGGCCCACCCCTCGGTGTTAAAGTGTGTGTGATGGGGTCATGTCCAGGGCTTGTGGGGGTGTAGGAAAAGCCTCTTAGAAATGCTAGAACACACTTGGCACATACACGTGTATGTGTGTTTATGACCCTCTGGGATTCAATCTGCATGCAAAAATCACCTTAACGCCTTAATGTGTGTGTGTGTGTGTGTGTGTGTGTGTGTGTGTGTGTGTGTGTGTGTGTGTGTGTGTGTGTGTATTTTAGGAAGGCTCTTCGAATCAGTTTGCATGCTTACACGGTAAAAATGGGAGTAGAAAAGCTGATCACTAAAAAATGTTACAAATTAAAAGCTCCAAAGAGTTAAAATACAGTTTTTGTTTGTTAACCTGAGCTATGCTGAACGGAGAGGAGAGAAAGGAGAGGGCAACAGTCTGACCACCAGCTGCAAAACTATTCCCTTGGTTGTCTTCTTGTCGCTTCTCCTGTGTACCTGTTGTCACTTTGATTTGCACCAAAGCAGCTGAAATGGATTCACAATGGTTTATGCCTCCCAGAATCATTTAGACTTACTTAGTGTAAGTTTTACTGTAATGTAAGCGTTCCCTTAAATATTTTTTGAGCAGTGTAAATGATTTCTTTACGCTTTAAAATGCACTCTAAAATGTAAATTTTGCCCTGTGACATCCTGACCGAGGGTAATGTCATTACAGTTGGGCAACAGCGTCAATAGTCTGAGCCTGTATATAATCTAGTGGTGCTGACCCAACCAGCTCACTCACTTTAATAAGCTTAGCAGACTCCACGTTAATGACTTAACTAAAGCAGATTGTGCTGGCCTGTGAGTCATTGAGCTAACACGAAGAGAGACGGGTGAATGAACGCACACCAACACACTGAGTATGTAGTCTTGAATAAATGTGACCCATGTGAAACACAGTTACTAAACCCCTTGTCATTTGTAATAATGTGCTGTTTCACATTATCCTCACATGGGGCGACGTAAGGCTTTTCTTCAATGTGTGTCTCGGGCAGCGGAAGTGCTTTCGAGCGCTTCCCGCAGAGATTTCTTCTCGTAATTTAAAAAAATGTTTTTTTTAATTTAACCTTTATTTATACAGGTAATCCCACTGAGACTCAAGTGTCTCATTTGCAAGAGAGACCTGTTTCCAAAACATACTAAATTTACAACAATAAAATAATACAATAAATAGTAAATAAAATGCAAAATAGTCATACAAAACAAGAACAGGGTCCCAGGGATGATGTAGCAAAATCGTTGACAAGTATTTTGAAGTCAGTGGGTGAGATCATTTCTGAGAGCTGCAAGTCCTTCTGTAGTGTGTTCCATGAAGATGGAGCAGAAAAGGAGAGAGCCTTTTTTCCAAGCTCTGTACGAACTGATGGAACAATGAAGGTAATAAGTTTCTGGGAACGTAGATTGTGACTACTTTGTTTACATAGCATGTAGTTTGATAAATGGTGGTCAAATGCATGGCAGAGCAAAATAAAGCAATCCTGGCCCTGAACTGTGAGCACAAAAAGAAAAAAGAAAAACTTCTGTCAAGTTATTAGTGATGGAAAATCCTGATTGTATTTTGAACTACTAGAAAACTGTTTGGAGAACTGCTGATGGGAAGCACAGCCAAATGAGCTTCTGGATGATCATGAAAATGGTATGGCCAGGAATTTGATTGGATTATAGTAACCTCTAAAGAATTGAGTTGAACCATTCATTTGGATTCCAGATTAACTAGGGATGGGAATCAAAAACCATTACTGCTTGAGAACCAGTTCCAAATTTTCCAAAGCATTGTATGTGTCTGAACTTATCAGATTCCTTCATCACTGCCTGCAGGTGCTGGCAGCGTACCCTGACTGTAAATGGGGATGAAGCCGTCCAAAGCACTGCTTCACAAAGAAAGATGACAAGACTGTTAGTTGTAATGTCTGCAATATAATTATTTCAAATAAGGTGGAAATACAAGTAACTTGCTGACATCTTTCTACATGGGGTTCACTTTCAGGAGTGCCATGTACTTGACACTATGTAAGCGCACTGCAAGCACTACCATTACTCCTGTTTCCCAGCTCATCTGTACAGATGCTTAACACAATTTAATTTGACTAAAAGTCTGAATGAGAATGAATGCCTTGCAAATATGTTCTCATTTCCTCCATTTTAGATGTTGACTGAGAAACTATTGCTACATCTAGCTTTAGGCACTGGTCTTTTGGGGATTTTAGATAATAAAGCAGTTAAATTGACAATGAAAATCTGTGTAGGTGTACTTGTTTCCTCATATAAAACTGGGTCAAGAATCAATAAATGATAAAGAACCATACTGATAAGCAGATTTGAGAATGGCAATGGTATAATGAAACCTTTTCAATTCCCACCCCTAAAGCTGACTGACAGCTTCCTCACAATACTGCTGTGTGGGCCTCAAGGACATTTCAGGCTGCACCTTCTTATTTACAGACAGGAAGACTTCAGCTTATTTTATTTAATTCCATTAATATGAAAGGCACTGAAACAGATACAACCAGGGGTAAGAGTGGGATATGGCCAGTGGGGTGCTCCGATGTTCGATGCTCTTTGTGAGGTTAGTCAACTGCATTCAGAAAATAGACAGACAGATGCTGCATGAGCCATCATGGCTAGCAACATCTCAAGTATAAATTTAAAAGGACAACTGCTATCCTTGACTCAGCCCAACAGTGAACATGAACAACACAGTCTGCTCTACACCACTGCTGTAAACTGTACCACAATACTGCAAATCCGCTTATCCTGCACTGATTTGCATTTCACTGTCTAGTATTTTCATTAAAAAAAAACACTTTGAATAGCACAAAATGACAAGCACAACGTGAACTCAGGCGTCGAGTTTGTGAAAATAAACTTTCATATTCCTCTCCTGTCCTTTTCTTGCACCTTTCTTCCCAATAGTGTTGTGCGTGTTTATATCTGCCAAATTGTTTGAAAAGTTGTATTTGAAATTATGTGCCACTTCAGAAATAGTCACTCAGTTTGTATTCACTCCACTTCAGTAGAGCTAGCTAGATGCTGAAATACAGTGAACGTGTCTTTAGTGACATCTGCAGTATGAACAGCCAGCAGGGACGGGAAGGAAAAAAAATGTTGATATGTTGAGCAAATGTCTTCATGGCCACAGCTGGAACCAAGGCCAGGCTGCAGCACCAGGAGTTCACCTGACAGTATTTTGTATTTTACTGCCCATCAGGTTTAATTATTAACCGGTGGTGATGGAACGCTTGCGTTTAATAAGGAAGGGCTTTTAAATACTCCAGGTATGTATACGGTGAATACACATATTCTAATTACAGAATTACACTCAAATTAAGAACAGTGAATATTACATGTGTGAATGGTATGAGTTTATAAGAAAGTGAGGACTGGGGTTTTTTGGTTTTTTTTGGACAATTAGCAACATTTTGTGTTTCTCTTCCATTCTGTTTCTCTTCAACAGCACTGACTACAAAAATGCAACATTCACATAAAAAAATATGAATTAAAAAAAAAAAAAAAAAAAAATCACCTTCACATCTTAGTCAATCCAAACCAAAACTACAGCTATGAGGCTTCCCATGGACTGAGATCTGGACCAAACAGCCAAATCTTGGTCTGATAAAATGAGAAACTTTTTTCTGGATGGTACTTTGGGCTTTCAGACCAATGACAGGCTTGAAAGGCCATCTGGAGATAAACTGCTGCAGCAATTGCAGGCATGCAATTTTCTCCATTTATCAAACAGCGACAGAAGGCAACCTACCACATTAACACCACAGTGGCATCGCCTACAAACCAATCACTGTCAGGTGTAAGGAAATGCAAGCCATGTAGGTGATAATGACAGGATGTGGACATGTGTGCTCGTGTAATTGAAAACTAAAAAGTACAAAGTTTAAAAAAAACAAAAAAATGTTTCAATGCTGTAAAGTTTATTATCCAAAGACGTCAAATCTGCAGCAACATCGACACAATTCAGAACAACTTTATTGTCATTTATTATCAGGTCAAACAATAAAGTTGTTCTTCATAGTACAAGTGCTGCTAGAGCTTAAACGTCTTCAGACTTTATGTTCTTCTCTGTGCTCTGTGGAAGTACGTTGTGTTGGGAACCTCTACTCTGTCTCATTTCTTTCGCTCTGTGTGTGTGTGTGTGTGTGTGTGTGTGTGCTCGTGTGTACTAACAGGCAGGTTGGTGAAGACACTGAAGGTGCTCTTCAGAAAAGCAATCAGGTCAATCAGGTAGTCGCTGGCAGCCAGGTTCTCGCTTCCTGGCACCGCGGCCATCCAGTCGTAATCGGCCAGCTGCAGGAACTGATCGATCTTTGCGTTTAGGCTGGTGTAGATCTCTGCCTCTGCAGCATGACGAGCATCCTGCAAGAGAAAATCATAACTAATACGGGAAAAAAAAGAAAATGAACATAAAATAAGCATTATAGGACAATGTAGGAGCTGTGTGTGCCTTTATGCTGCATGCCAGGACAAAAAAAGAAAAAAAAAAGTGGGGAAACAACAGCAATGAAGAAAAAGTAAAACAGCTGAGGAGCGAAGAAGAAGAAGAAAGAAGGAGAAAGAGGACAGCAGAACCAAAGAGAAGGTGTGTGCGCGTACCTTAAACGTGGAGGTCCCGTACAGCTTGGTAGCATTTACTGTGTCAGGAGGAACATTGGTTATGTTTGATATGAACTCCTCCAAGAAGTGGCAGCTCTGCTCCAGGTGAGTGGTGTTAATGATCACCTGCACCAACTACACAAACAAAACACAAGCACTTCACTAGTCGTCTTTGGGCATTTTATTTATTTATTTTTTTAAATACAAACAAATGGATGTAATTTCTCTCTGCCGACTTGCACGGGTCTAAGTCGTGCTGATGATAGTTCTTTTTCCTCACATTTTTTCACAATGTGTCATCTTTTGCAAGTGGAACAAACTGAAGAGTTCGACTTTTTTTTTTTTTTTTCCAGTGTGTGGGCAATTTTTCGATGAAATGGGCCTACAACTTGCCAGAGCCAAATATCAAACACACCACTATATTTAAAAGTATAATATCTCATGTCTAATGTCTGCACATGTGACTGTGTGGGAGACATTTGAAAAAGTGTTGCTGCTGCCGCATTTCGTCATTTTTTTTAGGTTAAAAGGTGCAAATACTGTTTCTTTACTTCATTGTTGTCCTCACTGAGGCTTTAATAGGGGATTTTTAAGCATGAGTATAACCCAAACTGCAATATGTGCAATGAAAAGAGCTTATGTGTGAGCAAACACATTCATATCCTGTAACAATCAGTCTGGTGACACTTCCTTATTTGAACAATAAATAGAGCTTTGTGCTTTTTAACTGAACTTGTTTAATAAAGGATGCAGACACGCTGAATTTTCCATAACACATCGTCTTATCATTACATCCTGTCCCTGTGAATTAATGATGTTTGTTCTCAAGTGCAGCCGCTGAGCATGAAAATAAACAGCAACAGAAAGTGGAAAATATTAAATCATTACTTCACATCACATTCTGCAGCGTTATGACAACAATAACAACGAGCCAAAAAAAAAAAAAAAAAAAAAAGAGGAAATGTCTGTTTTTGGGAAAGTAAATGAGCTGGAAATGCTGAGAATTGCCGTTCAGAGTAAGTGTGTTACTCTGAAGTTGTGCAAGTGATGTTAGCTTGTTCTCTCAGAGGATTATTGCAAGTCTCAGGGGTTTTTCTTGCTGCTTGTTGGGAGCAAAAGAAAAGGTTGCACTTTTGCAGCAAAAGCTCTGGTGTAGTGCCAAAACAATAACATATTAAAAGATATAAACAAAGGTTTAACATTTCAATTGCCTGCTGGCTCACATCACTGTAAAAGCCACCTTTCAAAGGCTAAAGAACTTTGGTTCATTAGATCTGATTCCACCTCTTGATAAATTCAGTGTCATTACTGCCAAAGGCTGCAGATTTGGGTCCACCTTTCTTTACAGCTTCAGATTAGAAACTCTTCTAGAGCAGCTTTGCATGAGTCACAGTTTAAAATAATCCTCGTTTATCTTACACTGCGCCTTGGTGCAGCCCCTCAGTTCATCCTCTGACACGAGCTGCTTTAGCTGCTCTTACTTTGCAAACTATGTTGACTGAACCGAATTTTTTATTTTATTTTTTTTAAATTGCACCAACCTCTAACTACAATTCAACTAGTTAAAGGCTGTTTTTTTGTTGTTAGAGACAGAAATACAAGGCAACAACTGTTGTTTGTTTTAATTTTGAAGTGGTAAAAAGTTTAACAGCAGCTGCAGGAGGAGGGAATATTCTCAATAGTGTTAGAGCAGTCTGAAGCCTGAACTCTTGACCCTAAGGGATTACTTGCACATACATTGATCTCATTATTTGAAACCATTTAATACGAGCATCCCTCCATTTAACAATATATGAGACAGAAAATCAAGGTGCTATATACTGAAGGCTATAGATAGTATATTGAATATTACTTTCATTTGATTTGTTACCTCAGTAAAACACTTTCCTGATGAGTTCAGGTTCAGTCAAGTTTTATTTAATATATAATAGAAGTCTGTCAATTATGGTCCCATTAGAGTCATCTCAAATTCAGTTCCATAATAAAAGAAAGAGATGGAAAGCATCAAAATGCTCATCTCGAGGCTTACGTCAACTTTGATGTCGGCGTCTACAAAATTTTAAATGCAGAGTAGGACAAAAGAATACTCCCCAGTACAGAAAAATGTCTGACCTTTTGGAGTGACCAGCGTGGTTTTATTTGTCCACTTTTTTGGACACACACACACACACACACACACACACACACACACACACACACACACACACACTACCTCTGCCAATCCGACATTCTTCTTCTTAATGGCGTACTGCAGACAGTGGCTAAGGGTTCTGGTCAACAGCAGATTTGTCGACTTGCGGATCATATCGTCTACCTCTGTGGAGCTGTGGAGCGCACACACACACAGAGAGAAACACACATACATAAATACATATGCAAAAAGAAGTCAGAGAATCTGTGACTGTGCAGAAGCGATTTCTTCCATTTCTTGCAGAGAGCTGCTATGCCTGAAAGCCAGTACAAACAGTTTAAGTGAATTTCTCTGTCTGCGACTCTCTCCATTTGGGAAAAAGTCTAAATGTCAGCCAACTCTAACAAGTACATTACCATGTTATGAGCTGTCAGGCTCATTAAAACTCTAACACCGTCCTAAATGTCCTGATAAGACTAGCTTTAAACTTACCAACCAAAACCTGATACCTGAATTTATTACCATTGTATACAAACAGTATTCAATCAAATCATATATTTGCCCATCTTGTTTCTTAAAGAAAAAAAAAAAACAAAAAAACTTTAGTCGTAAAATTACCACCTGTGCATAGCCAGCAGACTTAACTCTGAAATGAGCTCAAATTTCCTGTTAAAACAAATGTTTGATGGCAGAAAAATCAGACTCACTTAAAATCTCCAACATGCTATCAGTTTTGTTATGTTTGAAATGCGGGTGATGTTTGGCGAAGAAACCCAGACAAATTTCTGCACAATTATTATTTTTTTATTTATTTGTTTTTTGTAAGGTCTATTAAGGTTTTTTAGGGATGGCATAGTATCTCTCTCTGACCTGCTGTTTAATACGTTCCTGGAAGCATTGAGTTACACAAAAAGCTGTGTGACTCCAGGTTCAGTTTGATGGGATAAAGGGAGACCAGACAGAAGAGAGGACGCAACCCAAGAGAGTTCAACACACAAAGTCAGTTAACACACGCTCTTGCAGGCAAGGGTCAGGAGAGGTCAAAAATGCATCGCACAGGCAGAGATAATCAGCGTGAATGAAAGCAATCGCTTTCTCCCGATGACAGATGAACAATCTGTGTGTGTTTTATTTTCTGTGTTTGAATCCAGAGCCCTGTGGGCAACAAACATTCCAACTGAATCAGTAAATTGTCTGCGCTTGGAATTCAACACACATATGCGCACTGAGTTGCCTGAGGGAGAGCGAACGCTGGAATTCCAAACTCAGTGCGTTTCCAAAAAAGCAGTGGAATCCTAAAAACGTTCCGACAATTTGGAGCAAAGGCGGTGTGTGTGTGTGTGTGTGTGTGTGTGTGTGTGTGTGTGGGGGGGGGGGGGGGGGGGGTTGCAGAAAAATTCCTGGAGTGGCAGAAGTGCCGAGTGGACAGAAATAGTGGAGAGTGGCAAAAAGTCAATGTATGCTGGTGAACTCTGCAAGTACACACACACACACACACACATACAAATACAGACACACCGCAGAATTGGGATTGAGTTTCATTGTATTTATGCTGCCATCAGTCACAATAAATGCACGGCGGTCCGTGCTGTCAAAGGGAAGCCAGAAGCCTTCAGATGAGGCGTGTTTACAGCATGCCTAGGAGGTATTTCCTAAAAATACACAAGGAACAGCAACGATGACAACAAAAATGAACGCAGTCAGCAGTGAAAACACCGAAGGGATAAATACACACAAAAAACTGCAGACATTCGAATGTGTAGCAGTAAGTAAGTAACTGTGCCACGTAGCAGTACCCATGTTTAATAAAAAATATTAACTGTGGTCACCAATTTGCCAGCCAAGTACACTCTGCTCTCGCTCTGCCTGTGTTTCTGCTGACACGTGGGTGCACACGCTGCTATCTGTGCGCGCGTGTGTGTGTATAACCTCCGTCAGCGTGTGCACGATGGCAAGCTAAAAGCATTCCAGTCATGCTTGAATCTCGCCCTGAAATCGCTCCTCAGCACAGCTTTCTACATCATCATCACTGAATCAGCAGGAGCTGGGCTCGGCCCCTTAGTTCCAGTGAAAGGAACAAACAATGCTTCAGCATACCGAGAAATTTTGGACAATTTCATGCTCCAAACATTGTAGTTGTTGTTTGTTTGTGCCACTTCCTGTTCCAACATGAATGGAATGGGATGGGATGGCACTCAAATTCATGTGTGTGTGAAGGCAGACGCGCACATACTTTTGGCAGTATCATCTTATGTCATTGCTTGTTCACAGTCATTTTAGTTTTGTTTTTTTGTTTTTTTTAACAAATCGATTTTTCAATTATTAATGACGGTTATTAAAATTTGTTTCCGATTAGAGAAGAGCAGAACCACTTTTAACATTCCTACACTTACATTTGTATTTACTCATGCTTTGATGAGGCTTAGACACAAAAACTACTCAGACTAAAGATCTCAGGGTGGGTTACTAATTACAACACATAACATGTGACATATAAAGTTCCACTATCTAGGTTTAAAGTATGCTTACTTGTTCCAACCTAAAGGTCAAAACCACCTATAGGTCATAACAGCTCATGCAATGTGCACTTTTCTAAAGGACAGTCTCAGTTAATCACAAATAAAAATCTGCATTCTCTTGCTATATATTAAAACTGCCTGGCTGATTTCCAGAAAGTACACATTTAACTGAAGAATATGATAGATTCATAACTGCCTGACAATACTGACATTTATAAAAGAGCAATTTTCAATCGTGTTGGGCACCGTCCTCTCCTCTGACCTGTCTCGTGACCACAAGTTCAGGAGCTATCTTCCAAGAACAAAAATAAATTCAAACTAAATGAATCTTTTGCATGCAACAAACCTGATGCATCTTTTCAATGATGAAATCTAGACAGGCCATTAAGATATCTCACAATTCATCACTGGGACTTTAACTTACTAACTTCATTTAGTTGAATTTAAGAACTTAAGTCGTTTGTCCTCGTTCAAACATATTTCTATGTAACATCTCTACAGGTTCTCTACTGCTGCGCTACGTCCCACAGTCCATTTACCTGACTTTTTGCAGGTCTATCCAACTACATCCAGAGACATTGTAGTCTACACCCATTGATAATACCCCCTGAAAATCAAAGACACATTTATCATGCTAAACTTGCAAGAGTTCGATGTCAAAGAACTGCTCAGTTCTCCCACTCTGAAACATAAGCATATGCTCATGCCTGCTGTTATCGTGCCAGCAGCGCTTTGGAAACAGTACCACTCTGACGTCCACAGCGGCTTGAAGTGTTTGCAATCAAATACCTGCTCATGAACAAGACTGACATCTGCAGTTTGATTCTGAATCACTTGATTGTATTTGTGGAGAAAATGTGGCCAATAAGTGTTGACATTTTCATCTACAATCGCCTCTGTTTAATTTCCAATCTTTACCTCAAAACAGGCTGGCTGAGCACGCATGCCGTTTCTCAGCAACACGCTCCTTCATATTCACAGTTTGACAGATTCACACCCAGTTTTCTTCCACTGGACTGGCTCATGGGCATCTGTGTGGCAGCAGCTCTCATTTTCACCTTCCAGATTTTTCCCTCAACTGGTTCAGGAGCTCCACCATTCACTTGCTAACGGGTCCCCGCCGATCTTCCTCTAGGCTACGGGTTGATGTCTTTCGCACAGATTTTTGTGCCAACATCACCTCATCTCCTCCTCCTCCAAAAACATCACAGAGTTGCACAGCCTTCATCACTCAGGCTCCTGCCAGTCCAACACTCATGTCTTCGTCAGGTCTATAATTATGTCTTAGTTGTCTGTTTTGGTTACCCTGGCACGATAGACTATGCAACCATGTCCAGACTGAATATAAATAATAGAATTTCTGTGGTAGAAGTACAAAAGTTGAAACAACGGCCTTCGATATAAATACTTTGTATCATCTAAAGAGGTTCCCTTAAGACATGTAAAATCCAAAGTGTTGTTTGAGTTAGACATAAGGCACATAAGTCTCTTTGCACCTGATATTAGCTGTGCTCATATCTAATACGCAGCACGAAGAACCCTGGATAAATTGATAATTATTGGCAGAGCTACACTCAAAAAGTACAGCTGTTGCAAATAAGTGTTTTTTTTTTGTTTTTTTTTTTACATACATTAAACATGAATATAATTGTTTTGTGCATGCAAGTCCATCTATATGTGAAGAAATGCAAATTAATGCTGCAGAAAATGCTCTCCAAGTTAAGGTGTACACCAACTGGGAAGACAAAGTAAATAGTGACAGTGCTAAGACCATCATTTGCAGTGAGCAGATGTTGCAGATATTACTTATTCGGGAGAAGGTGATGCAAGAGCTTGAAAATCAGCGCCAGTATGATGCCAGTCTGCATTTGAGACATTAGTAAGGCAGGTTTCTCCTTCACTATATGCTTTGATATTGGAGCGTACTACCATCAACATCCTGAAAATGAAGATGGTAAAATGGGGTGGCAGTAGCTCAGGAGGTAGAGGAGGTTACCTACTAATCGGAAGGTTGGCGGTTTGATCCTTGGTTGCTCCAGTCTGCATGCCAAAGTATCCTTGGACTAGATACTGAACCCCAAGTTGCTCTCTGATGCAACTGTCGGAGTATGAATGTTAGATAGAAAGCACTTAAGCTGAATGTGTGTGAATAGGTCATGTTGTAAAAAGCGCTTTGAGTGCTCAAAGTAGAGCAGAAAAGCGCAATATAAGAACCAGTCCAAAACGATGTTCACTTGTTCACCTCCTACCTTCAGGGCTAGAAAGATTTTCTTTAATATCATTTATCATTTTCAGTGTGATAAAGTTCAAACAACAAAAGGTTTAGGAAAAAAAGATCATAGTTTGGGTTCACATACACCTTTTCAACAACATAAACCACATTTTTGAAAGCTTAAGCTGGCAGAAAGCTTTCAAGTCAAACTTCTCCAATTAACATTCATTGTTTAAGTGTGCTAGCATTCAGTAGTTCTAGAATCAACAGCACAACAAAGCTCTTTGGAAGGCAGGTAACTGGCTGACCTACCTGTATATTTTTTCACACATCAAACACACCGCTAGCTTTGACCTTATTGACCAGGAGTTCCTTATAGAGAGCTGACTGGTTGAGACCAACTGTGGCTTGTCTACAGTCACATAGTTTGAAGGCTGGTGAAATGAAATATTTTCCCGAAAGTCTTGGGCATTATCAAGATGTTTTTGGCAAATGTGATACGAGCCTTTGTGTTCTTTTTGGTTTTCTCCTTGGAACTCTCCCATGGATGCCATTTTTGCCCACTCTCTTTTTGTTAAATCATGAACTCTGACCTTAACTGAGGCAAGTGAGGCCTACAGTTCCTTAGATGTTGTTCTGGGTTCCTTTGTGACCTTCTGGATGAGTTGTCGGTGCACTCTTGGAGCAATTTTGGGAGGCCGGCTACTCCTGGGAAGATTCACCACTCTTCCAAGTTCTCTCCATTTGTGGATAATGTCTCTCACTGTGGATCACTGGCGTCCCAAAGCCTTAAAAATGGCATTATAACCCTTCCATCATAACCTTTTCCAGACTGACAGATGTCATGACTGTTTTCTTAGATTGTGGCATGACGCGTTTGAGATCTTTTAGCTTAACTTTGTCAGACAGGTTCTATTTAAGTGATTTCTTGATAGCCAAAATGTTCACATTGGTGGCTTAAAAGAGGTAATCCCCAAGCCAGTGGTTAAGATCACAGTTTTAAGATCCAGTTTTTATTTAGTCTATGGTGTGTACATAATTTTATGCAGAATATTTGAGTAGATGTTTAATCCATCATTGTGGTCCAAAGCTCAATCAACCCCCGAGTCCAACAATGCCATCCACACCTCAGAGCTACTATGCCAGCTTGCCTTTAAACGCACAAACCCAGAACAAAAGAAATAAAAAACAAGCACATATGTAGGCATAAAATAAAAACACAAAGAATAAATGTACCAAATCACATTTGGTCCTTTTCTTACATAGATTCATACCCTCTTTCCACCAAGTTATAAAAGTGAACAGAGGTCACAGTCGGAGGTCGGGTGGGTGAGGGGGGGTTGGGATCAGTGACCAAAACCCTGCTCCATCATCCCGTCTGTTTCCGGACCCATGCATCCATGTGTGTTTGAAGCAGGCAGGAAGGCGTGCCGTGGCAGTAACCAGATAGCAGGGTGTGCACAACCATAAAAATTCAGCCAGGTCAAATTGTGGAGTCATTACTCTGATTGAGAAGAGCGATTAGTGCTGTCTGGTCAGCAAGAGACCAGAAAGTACGTTTTACTTGAAAAACATCTGTCGGGAACATTTTGACAGGTTCAGACACATGATTCCAGACTCGCACACAGAGTCATTTAAACAGCCCAATAAATTTGAAGCAGACTGTATTTGTAGGAATGAGTCCTCAACAAATACTGAAGATATGTGATTTTACAGTTGCTTTTCTACTGGTGGTGCTACAGTGAATTCTGCTCATGTTTTAGGTAGGTGTCACATCATACTTTCAATTTTTACCATTTCAGAGAGTTAATATGCTCTTAAAAGTGCAGAGAAAGACTTCTTGGGCTTTATTAATTTTAGGAAAGATTTGTTGCTGGGATTGTGTACCAAAGGTCTGACTAAACTGGAACACTGTCTCTGATACAAATATACAAAAGATAGGAGCTGGTTTCTTTCTCTTTACCCTCTCTATTCTGCTTTTTTTTAGCCAAAGGCTTTGATTAGAGGCCTTGGACTCCCCCCCCCCCCTTCCCCAATCACTACTCCTCCCTCCTGCCACCGTCTCCTTTTCTTCCGCCGGTCACGGATCAATGCCACCTCACCAATTCCCAGCCCCCACGGAGAATCAACACACTGATACACAAATACGCACAAGGAGCACCTAAACAGAAGTACAGTTGCATTGGCAGAAGCAAACTAAGATAAAATGCAGACATCAGCACAAAGACATGAAACCTACACGACCTCGGGGATTATAGGTACGAATAAAAGAAAATGTTATTCAGTTTGAAAACACAAAGCAAAACCATAACATGACTAATAATAAATTTCAACACAATGATTCACAGTAAGTGTTATTCTTGAAGTGTGTGTTTAGTTTCTTGTATGGTGTTTTCACCCTCAGATTGAGGATCTTTAGGTTTCACATTAGAGCAGAAGTTTCTTGTGTGTGTGTGTGTGTGTGTGTGTGTGTGTGTGCGCGCGCGCATGCTTTTCAGCATGTGTGCATGTTTGTGTGAGTGTGTTTGCATATGTTTGGGTGTGTCTGGCTTAAGCCCAAGCCTGCCGAATCCCTCTGGACAGCGGAAGTTGTTTCCTGATTACTTGTCTTCTCGGTAGAAAAGTAGCTGCATTGTTTTAGTTAATTCTTCCATCAACCATAACACACACACACACACACACACACACACACACACACACACAAGGTTACTCTTTAACCTCCACAGAACATGGAACAGAAGCTGCATTTGACTGCAGCGTATGCGTGCGTGTGTGTGCGTGTGTGTGTGTCGAGCCAAATCTAATGAGACAATGATCCCTGGGTCAGAATGGAAAGAACCAATCAACCAAGCAATGTCCGCTGTATGCCGAGTGTTTGTGTGTCAGTGAGAAAGAACAGTAGAAGGTGAGCAGGTATGAGAGATCTACTGTAGTTAGTGGCACAATTTGAATTGTTTAAGCTTCGACAACTGTAGCTAACCTGGTCAAAATATCTGTTTAAATGCAAAACCCACTGTTATACCCATGAAGGCCATTTGAATAACCTTCTACAGACGTTACAGAGTACCAGCTACATGGTAGGGACTGATGGCCTCACATCGGTGTGCAGTCCTCGTTTCATCTTTTGTCCTTTGGTTCATGCAAATCTTAGCATGGCTGCATAAAGGACAGGGTTGATCAGCCCTCTGCAAATGCAGATTTTGTTTTAATACATTTAACTAAATACAGCTAATGTAATCAGCTATCATCTACATTTTTTGTGCAAAAATGGGGCTGGTGGACAGCAAAATGAATACTTCCAGGAAAGCTGCCAAAGAGTTCAGTAAAATAAAGGTGATCGTATTGACTTACAAAATGTTTTAGCCTCAGATTCTGTATTTATGTTTGCAGGTGTTTCAATAAATCGCTGCACCCATTTCTTTTTTTCAAAGGAAAATATAAAGAAATGAAGGGTAGCTCAAGACTTTTGGCCTGTACCATACACTAAAATGCCTGCCAGCATGCAGTTATTGAGGTGACTCAGATCTGGAGCATGCTACAATAATTTCTTAATTTTGTAGTAGTGTGTATGAATGTCACTGAAAGCATTCACTATGTGTTTGCTGCCCACAGGTGAGTCAGATCCTTTCCTTTGACTTAAATAAATCCCTGCAGCCTCACACAGCATGCAGGACAAAATCAGAGCGATGTGCACATTTAGGCACACGGCACAGTGGCCATAGCTTCCTTAACACGCGGATAGCTCAGAACCCGACAGTCCTGACACCAGGATTGTCATGCACATGTACCTGAGATGCAGGTCCTCAGAGTATTTCAGACAAGCATAGATGAACTCTTTCAGCTGGCAGTAGACTTTTGGCACAAACTCGGAGAAGGGAAGCTTCTTTGGGAAGGGAAGCTGGTGGAAATGGGGTGAAAAACAAGAGATTAAGTGAGATTTTACTCAAACTTTATTTCACATGTTGCACAAAGGCTACCTTAAACAGGTTCAGGCACAGATCTATAGTTTTTTTTTTTTTCGTGAAATCTCCTAAATGGAAGAAGTTTTTGTGTGGAAGTGAGCTGAAATGACTGTAGGGAGCAATATGCAGCACTTTTCCATGTATTTTTTCCCTGGTCTCTCTATTTTACACACTTTTATACCTCTGTTGTTCCCTACCTTTTCCAGTTCGGGGTCTTGCAAGGGAAACTGGGAAGTGTAGTGTGTGTACTCTTCCTCTGTTGAGACTGGAATTGGACTGTAGTTGTCTTGGTCTAACACCTGCCTGGAGAGGGCAAGGGGAAAAAAATTAATCACAGGTAAATAACTTCCTAGAGGTTAAAACACACACACACACACACACACACACACACACACACACAGAGGGTACATATAAACAATCATCCCAGTGGGGGTCGTTCTAATTCTTGAGGTTTTCTTACCACCCTCCCCTCTTTCACCACCCCAACGTCTTTTTGGCGCAACAGAGTTCGGACGTTCCAGCGTTCCATGGAGAGGCCGTGAACCGGAGAGCTCTCTCTCCCCCCAACAATACAACACAACATTCCTGTGGCTTCCACAATGTGTGTGTGTGTGTCTGTGTGAGTGTGTGAAAGAGAGAGATGGAGGAAGGAGAGAGGGAGTGTGTGTTTGTTTGTCCGTTCTCACTGCTGCAAGTCCCACTGGTGTCATTGGACAAAAGCGATGCTGAAACAATGGCATGTTTAGCCCAAACACACACAGACACACACACACACACACACAAGGATTTGTAGGGGTACTACCCATTGAAGGGCAGAGAATGTTCCGGACGTTGTTTTAAAACACTTCCTCCCTCTGGCTGCTTGTAAAACTTCAAAACCGGGACATTTCCCACAGACATACGCCGGTGTGCAAATATGTGTGTAAAAGCTTCATGACCTTATCACTAGAGAGGGGAAGGTCAGTGCAGCACGCACTCGAGCATTAAGAACCCAGCTACTGATAAACAGGTACTAGAAAACTGTGAAAACAAAATGTTCACTACCTGAAGGTGACGTTCCATCTCTTGAGCAGGATTTCTCCGTACTGCTCCCTCATCTCCAGCAGCATGTCGAAAAGCTGAGACACAGGGAAACCATAACCCTGCAGAAGAGGAAGAAGAGCGGCTGCAGCTATGAACTATGTTTTCTTATTAACCCAAGTACCATTTACATACAGATAACCTTTTTTTCCACATTTGGTACTACTGTGTACGTATTTGTGCACATTCAAGTTTTCTCACAATCCTACCGGCTGGCTTTTAAGAAATAAATGCACAAAGCATTCATTTTCTTAAGTCTGTTTTTTCACCTCTACTTTCTCTTCAAATTCTGTTTTTGCATCTCAAGCCCCACCGTTTGAAATTTTAACCTGAGATTTTGTGTCCCAGTGACCACTGAAATTAAATTTACTGCTCTCACTTTGATTTGAAGTCACATGAAAAAGAAAGTTTTTGCAGGACTCTGCGCAATCCTGTGAAAAACTCAATACACCCCATGATTCAGTAGCTTATAGAACCACCTTTAGCGGCTTGAGGTAAATATTTCTGCGTGACTTTATAAGTCTCTCACATTTCCATGGGGGAATTTTGGCCCACTCTTCTTTGTTTCACTTCATTGAGGTTTGTAGGCTCTCTTAAGGTCCTACCAAAGCATTTCAGTCAGGTTGAGGTCTGGACTTTGACTGGACCATTGCACCACCTCGATTCTTTTATTTTTCAGACATTCTGTTGGAGACTTGCTGCTGTGCTTGGGATCACTGTCCTGTTGCATGACCCAATTTGGGCCAAGCTTTAGCTGTCAAACAGATGGCCTCACATTTGACTCTAGAATACTTTGGTATACAGACGAGTTCATGGTTGACTAAATGACTGCAAGATGCCCAGGCCCTGTGGCTGCAAAACAAGCCCAAATAATTCCCCCTCCACCACAGTGCTGACAGTTGGTATGAGGTGTTGATTTTGGTTTGCTTTGCTTGTACCAAACGTGGTGCTGTGCATTATGGCCAAACATCTCCACTTTGGTCTCATCTGTCCAAAGGACATTGCTCCAGAGGTCTTGTGGTTTGTTTAGATGCAGCTTTGCAAACCCAAGTTGTTGCCAGGTTCTTTTTACAGAGAAGAGGCTTTCTCCTGGCAGCCCTTCCAAACAAGCCATAGTTATTCAGTCTTTTTCTAATTGTACTGTCATGAATTTTAACATTTGACACGCTAACTGAGGCCTGTAGAGTCTGACATGTAGCTCTTGGGTTTTTTAGGTAAATTCTCTGACCATTGCACGGTCTGCTCCTGGGACAGCCACCCCTGGGAAGATTGCGGTATTGTTTCAAGCCACAGCTGAATGCTCCAGACTACAGCTGAATGCCCAAGCAACAGAAGCAGTTTGGGTACAAGGTTTTAACATGACTGAAGACAGATGCTTCAAAACAGCCCCCAAAACTGGAGGTGTCACCTTGGTGATAACTCCTTCCAAGAGGACTTTGAGTCAGTACAGGTGGAAAAGATTAAGCAGAGATAATTATTTAGATTTTGTGTATATTTTTGCAACATTTTGCTAAAATGTAAAAATAATAAACACTGATGGAGCTGATGGAAGGACCAATTAAAAGGTTGGAGGTTGGAAAACAATATGCCTTCGGAATAAGAGTGTGGTATAATGAAAAACAATGCTGTCGGCTGTCTCAAAGGTTGATAAAGGCCGAAGCGAGGTCCGAGGATGGGAGTGGGGTAGGCAGGCTCGGTGTGTGAGCTCCGGGGGTTGGAGGGTGGAGTCAAAGCGAGGTCTGGGAGATGCCAAAGTGTACGAAGGGATGCAGTAAGAAGGCTTTATGTAAACAGAACACGGCTACAGCGGAGGATTTTGCTGTCGCTAGTCGCTTTATGGACCCCCCCCCCCAATACATTGGCAACACTGAGCCCAATTGCCGTCCAGTTGTTTTTATGGGGTTGTTCCCGCTGTCGGCACTAACCTCGCGAGAACTGTCACCCAGGCTGCTGCAGGTGACAATTCTCGTGAGGCTAGTGACAATTCAGTTTGGAGCGGCACAGGAATATTTTTTAAATTATATTAAAATATGGGAAATTTACGGGTAAATAATAATATGGGAAGACGGCTGGACAGAGGGGTAAAATACGGGAGTTTCCCAGCGAAAGCAGGAGACTTGACAGGTATGCCACAGCGCACAGGCAGTTTCATTCACAATGTGCACATTTGATCTCCCTACGGTTGTGCGTGCACTTGATTTTGTGGGCTATAAAATTGAAATGACAACCTTCATGAAAGCGAAGAGAAGTAAGAGGAAAAATGAAGCTCAAATGAAAATTTCAGTTTTCCAATTCAACAATAGTTTATGTTCACAACATGGTGGCTGATATGTGAACTTAGGAAATGCTTTTAGCATCTGAGAGTTAAAACATTTGGATTATGTTTTTGTTTATGCTTTTTACGTGATTTCTGCAAACCCATTAGTGGAAGGAAATGGCACTCTGGGACACATTAAATATAGGATATATAAGTGTAACTTCTGGATTATATTCAAAAACTATCGATCCATTAAGGCCTGATTTAGAGTTCTCCATTGGTCTTACATACATAACTGAAAATCCTCTCTGAACCTAATCTGACATGAACCTTGAGAAATGTAACTACACCTCCACAAAGACTGCGATTACTGCCTAGGCTTCAGAGGTGCTTTCCAGCTACATACGTAGGCCCCGTCCCTCAGTTAACAAGCAGGAGCAGCATTTAGCGGTTAGCATTACTAATTAGCATTAGCATTTGTGCCGGGCTGAAAAAAAAAATTCTGGCTAGAACCCTGTAGTTAGCAGACCTGCTCAGATTCTGGTGGGTAGAGTTGTAACTTCCTTGTGGGGGGATGGTTGGGTTCCTGTTAAAGCAGTGAATCCCATTGAGAAGCCCCTCACTCTTAGAAGAAATGCAAAGATTGCTGATGTGTCCCCCTGTCTTTCTGTGCAGGACTTACCTGAACCTGTCCATATTCAATCCAGTGAACAGTACACACAAGACTGGCCGACCACTCTGTGATCAGAGACAGAAAAGTCACAGACATTGTGTGATTTGGGCCTACAGGACCTGGACCTTTTATCTTGTGAAGTTTCCCCAGAATGGAAGGATAAACTGCTGCAAATCATTGAACAGTATGAATCCATCTTTTCCTGGCACAAAATGGATTGTGGTGAGGCAGTAGACTTTGTTCACAGAATCCACCTTGTAGATGACAAACCCTTCAGACTGCCATGCCATTACGAGAAACTTTGCACTTCCCTAATGAGATCGTCAGTGCGCCTGTGAATCTGGGATAATTTGTAAGTCACAGAGCGAATTCTCATCTCCCCTTGTCTTGGTTGCCAAGCCGAACGGAGACTTGCATATATGCCATGACTTACGATGAATGCAGTTAAAGATCCACAACCATTGCCTCATCAGTCAGATGCGCTTGCAGCACTTGGTGTAAATGTCTTCTTTTCCACAATAGACCTCATGTCGGGGTTCTACAATGTCAGACTCCACGAGAATGATAAAAAAATACACGGCGTTCTTTTCCCTATTTGGCCTTCATGGGTTTAACAGGATGCCCCAAGGCCTGATAAATAGTGCTGCCACTTTTATGCAAATGATTATGTCCATTTTTGGTTATGAAAACTTCACAAGCCTGTTATGGTACCTGGATGATCTTATGGTCTATGCTCCATCTGAACAGGTGACACTTGAGCATCTACAGTTGGTCTTGTCTGTGTAGATTCTCAGTCATCCAGGTCATAGTAGTCTCTGGAGCTTGAAAAAGGCAACTGGACTTCTAAAGCTTCTAAAGCTGGAGAAACAGATAAACTCTGTGGTGAGATCAGGCTTTTACCAACTCAGGCTCCTGTCTAAGGTCAAGCCCTTCTTTTCTTTTAGTAATTTTGAAAGAGTTATACACACTTTTATTTCTACTAGAGTAGCGTGGGCAGCATGGTGGCACAGTGGTTAGCACTGCTGCGTCACAGCTAGCATATCTGGAAGGCCTGGGTTCGATTCCACCTTGGCCCAGGCCTCTCCCTCTCTGTGTGGAGCTTGCATGTTCTGTCTGTGTCTGCGTGGGTTTTCTCCGGGGACTCCGGTTTCCTCCCACAGTCCAAAGATGTGCACTTACTGGGATTAGGTTAATTGGAAACTCTAAATTGCTCATAGGTGGCTGGTTGTCTGTCTCTCTGTGTTGGCCCTATGACAGGCTGGCGACCTGTACAGGGTGTACCCTGCCTCTTGCCCTATGTCAGCTGGGATAGGCTCCAGGATAAGCAGAAATGAATGGATGGATGGATAGACTTGACTATTGTAATGCCCTGTATGTTGGTATAAACCAGTCCTCTCTTTCACGCCTTCAATTAGTCCAGAATGCAGCCGCTTGCCTTCTTACTAGAACTCCTAAAACTGAGCACATCTCTCCTGTGCTGGCCTCCCCTCACTGGCTTCCAGTACATTTTAGGGTTGATTTTAAAATCTTTTTGTTTGTTTTTAAATCTCTAAATGGGCTGGCCCCCATCATACCTCACTGAACTCCTAACCCCTTACGTTCCCTCTAGGTCACTGAGATCTGCAGACCATACTTCTCAGTGTTCCTAAAACTAGGCTTAAGAACAGGGGGGACAGGACTTTCTAAGCCATTTCTTCTTTTTGGCTTTTAACTCAATTTGAGATGTTTGTTTTCTTTGTTTATTTTCTTAGCTGTGGTTTTATTTATTTATTTGTTGTTTCACTGTCTTATGTCTGTGTTTTTGCTTGTTTGCCTCTTAGTTGTGTACAGCACTTTGGCCAACTGCATTTGATTTTAAAGTGCTTTATAAATAAGGTTGAGTTGAGTTACTGGGGTAACAGAATCTGTGACTCTAACTTGGTCACTGGCAGGTTTTTACAACAATCTTTGAGTGTCTCTCTGACTCCTCCCCTCCTGCTGCACCTGAACCACTTGTCTGACGTTCAGATTCATTTCCTCATTCATAAAGTCATAAAGGCAGTCACCTGTAAGTGTAAAGTCAGGCCACTACAAAGGTATCTTCAAGGCGTGTGTGCGTTATAACTGACACTGCCTGATTTTACTTGTCTGTACAAGTTATCCTTTGCACAGAATGTTCTGATTATATGCTGTGATAATGCCAGGTAGATAAGTTATTCTTATAAATGATTCTATGCTTATTATTCTTTGTAAAATATCATACAGACCGCTGCTGCACTTTGTATTGTTGTTTGACCCCGTTGCAAAGGTCAATTCAAACCTCACAATGACAACCTGCTTGTGCAGATCACTTTATTTTAGATTTCCATAACAGTATGTTTGTCACACATTTCAGATCATCAAACTAATTTTAATATTAGGCAAAGATAACCCAAGTAAATACAAAATGCAGTTTTAAATCATGAGTTCATGTACTAAGGCAAAAAAAATATAGCACTTTTTTGAGTTGTACCTTTAAATGTTTTTTTTTTATTTATAGCTCTTTTTACTTACAAATTTTTAGAGCTGATAAAATAATGCAGTCTTACATTGCCCAAAAGTGCATAACATTTTGAAAATTGTTTTCCTCCTGAACCAACTACAACTGTAAATGTTAAAGAGAATAACTGTAAATGTAGGGAGGAACAGAATAAATTCCTGCATGCGTCTACTTAACAATGAAAGTTTGGCAATGACACAGAAAATCTAAAAGTAAGAAAATATAACTCACCATCCACGATCAAAAAGGTAGTGTCACAAAAATTCACGTTATATCAGAATGTCAGTTGTCTGTTGCTGTCGCCTTCATCGTCTGACTCAAATGTGATATGACTGTAACTTTAGTTTCACTTCTGACTTGGCTGCACTCCAGGTTTTTTTTGCATTGTGGGCAGGTGGTGAACAACATACACATCTCTCTGAATAAAGACTAAAACGAAACTTGAAATTCCAGATCCACACACACACACACACACACACACACACACACACACAAGGGACGGCTCCCAGACGTTCCCAGAAAAACAAAACAAGATACGAGCCTCCGTGAGTGGCTTTAGCCACTAAAGGTAAACATATGTAATAGATGTTGGGGGCAGAACTTTAGGGTATATAAGCTGGCAACTGATTCTCTTCTGGGAGAGACAATGCAATGACAATTGGCTGTCTCTCCCAAGCACAGACTATGAGTCCTTGGTATGACACTGGTCTTTCTTGTAAATAAACTTTATGTTATTCTAAGAAGAACTTTGTCAGCAGAGAATTTCTTCAAATACATCCACATGGCATCAATATCAAGACACAACAAGTTAGTCTTTCTTACTCTTGGTCCAGTGCCAGCATACACGAGTGAACCGGAGAGAGCTGAAGCTGCACAAAACACACGGCTTTGCCGTGTTGTTCATGTTTTTATACGTCAAAGCAGTGCTTACACTTTAATTAGTCCATTCAGTTCTAATTTGATTTAAAATAAAATAAAAATCTGTGCGGAAAAAAAATTGCAGCACTAAATAATAACAAACATTATTGAGACTTAGTTATACAAATAACCAATTATCAGATTTATTCTCTTTAGCATTTACTCAGACAGTGTTTTCTTTCTAACTTCCAGTTGAGAAAAATGCATAACAAAGAAACTGTTTTATTAAAGCTGGAATTTTAAATTTGTAAACATAATTTAAGTTTCCATATAACTACAAATGCCTCCTAAACACAGTCTGTCAGTTGACTGTGAGTTTTAATGTAGTGCAGCCAAGGACACAAACAGAAAGTGAAACAGAACGACTGTCAAACAGAGTCCGACAGCAGAGCAGAAACACCAACAAACAATACACAGTCTGCCATTAATTGTAATCTTCAGGCACGACTGCCACTGAATACCTTTCATCATGGATGGTAAGTTAGACTTAGTTCTTTTATATGTACTGAGCACTGAACTTAGACATGCACAGATGTGTACAAGGGCCTGTAGTTTCATTTTGGCATGGGTGCGTAGAGGTCCATTATTTCACATCTTTCTAAACACAATACTCACATTCTTGTACCTCTAAGGATGATTAACAATATAATTATTCCTCCAATTCTCATCTGATATATATTGTTATGCCAGAAAGACTACACAGTCCTGTCAGCAGTGTGTTCTCACACCCTAGTTGAAATGTCTGTCCCTCCATTTTGAGAAACGTGTTACTGTTCATTTCTCCTCACAGCACTATGGCAGCCATCTTAGAAATGCAATAAGAAATTAATTTATGGGGATCTCAGGAGACAATCAAGTGTGTGGGTTCTTTATTTATCCACTCTTTCGCCTTTTCATTAGAATATGGACTTTTATATTTTTTTTAGTAAAGATTAATAATGAGAGCAATATAAAAAAAAAGGATTAGAAACACATTTTAGATGGAAGTTCAATTAAGCTTTTTTGTGGCAAAACAATATACATGGTCAATGAGGAAGAAGCAAGAAATAGAGTACAGTCTGATTACCTGAAATGTGTGTGTGTGTATAAATGGTATATCAATGGACTGGTATTATATAGTGCCTTTCTACTCAATTTGAGCACTCAAAACACAATTTACACCCATTTTTTATAAGTCGAATACACACTGCAAAATAACAAAATACAAACTCAAATGTTCTGTCATTATACTTTACCGTTACATAAATGAAATTATTTTACATGTAACATCCTTTGCTTGACAATTTGACAGTTGACAGCAGCAGCCTAAGCAGAGAAGCCCAGCCCTCCCTCTCCCCTCCTCCACCAGCTCATCCTGAGAGACCCAAAGTTCTTCCCACACCAGCCGAGATATAATCTCTCCAGCGAGCCTTGGGGCCTCGTCCCAGTAGGACATGCTTGGAACACCTCACCAAAGAGGCACCCAGGAGGCATCCTAGTCAGATGCCCGAACCACCTCAACTGTCTCCTTTCGATGTGGAGGAGCAGCGGCTGTACTCTGAGCCCCTCCCGAATGGCTGCACTCCTCACCCTTTGTCTAAGGGAGAGGCCAGCCGCCCTCAGAGGAAGCTCATTTCTGCCGCTTGTATTCGCGATTTCATTCTTTCTGCCACTACACAAAGCTCGTCACCATCGATGTGTAGGGACGTAGATCGACCAGTAAATCGTCAGCTTCGCTTTTACACTCAGCTCCCTCTTCACCACGACAGACCGGTGCAACGTCCATATCACTGCAGACGCAGCCCCAATCCATCTGTCAATCGCCCGCTCCTTTCTCCCGTCAGTCATCAACAAGACCCTTACTTGAACTCCTCCACCTGGGGCAGCTACTCATCCCTGGTGGGCACACCCTTTTTGTCAGGGTCCCTGGGTCATGGACCCGGGGTGGTTGTGTTTCCAGGATATTTGGGGGTTCTCCCCTTTGTATGATTTAAGTTACCGTTTTTGTCCCTTGTTTCCTCCGGCTCTTTGTAGTGTCTTCCCTCTTGTTGTGTGGAGTACTCGCAGAAGGCATTGTTATTTTTGACTATTGTCCGGCCAGTCCCTTTATGCTGTGTTTGTTTTTTTGTTATGGAACACTCCAGCAATAAAGCTGTTTTTTGAGTTTCCTTCAGTTAACGGAGTCTTGTATTGGAGTCTGTTCTGCCCTCATTAAAGAGTCCCCTTTCTTCACTAGGCAGACAGACAACTCCTTCCACACACTGTAGTCTCTGATGGATTTATTAAGCACCACCGTTTAGGTTAACAGCATGAGAATGGGGTAAAACTGAAATGAAAGAAGCAAATAATGGCAATAATGAACACACTGAACCCCCTTTAACATACATTCTCCGTATGTATTTCCAGTTTCTTAAAGCCTATCTCACATATATGGCTACTAGCTTGGCTAGCTGAAAGCTAGCAACATAACACATTACATACAAAACGCCAGATGAAACAAAAACACAACTTAACCTGGTTAACCATACAAAATATTCATGTCAAACAAACATAGGCATCTTAATACAAACATATTCACAGACTATGCTTCCTATAGTGATTCCCAGATGAGGATGATTGTAGATACTTTGGCTACTGAATCCACAAGGTGATCTCTTTCAAGGTGCAATGGAAAAACAAAAATGGCTGCCCACGGGTTACAGAGGGTAAGTAGAGATGGCGATAATACACAAATAGAATAAGCACCACCTAGTGGCCACAGAATGAAATATCACTCCAATCCCTCAGGACAGAACAGAGTCCAATCTTCTGCCTGCCACACAGCTGTGTCATGACACTTTTCCAGTTGAATTATTCCATTTTCTTAAAAGAATCTGATGTCCAGTCATTATTGCCATTGTTACCCAATCCTTCAATGCTTTAGGGAACTGGCCTAACGAATATCCAAGGGAGAAGAATACCAGACAATAATAAAACATAATTAAATTTACATATTGAATATAGTTACTTGCATTTTCAAGCATGTCCAGAATGCATGTAACAAAATCGTTTTGCATTCTAAACAAAAGAGGGAATGCTCTTTCTGAAACAAGTGGAGACATTAACTTTTATTAAAATACAGTTTTGCTCAACTTATATTGAGGCCAATATAGCGTTGGAATTTAATAATCTTAGCAACATTGTTATTTTTGACTCTTGGCACATGTAGGTAGCAGATATGCAGGTCTGACTCCTCACTGCATGAGTCACATTTCTTGGCCTCTAGAGGGCACACACATCAAGCAGTTCAGGGGTGGCCAACTCCAGGCCTCAAGAGCCGGTGTCCTGCAGGTTTTAGATGTGTCCCTGATCCAACGCACCTGAATCAAATGGCTGAATTACCTCTTCAGTATGCAGTCAAGTTCTCCAGAGTCCTGCTAATGACTTCTATATGTGATTCAGGTGTGTTGGATCAGGGACACATCTAAAACCTGCAGGACACCGGCTCTTGAGGCCTGGAGTTGGCCGCCCCTTAAGTAGTCACGAATCACCCCCGTATCACCCCCAGCCTCCACTCTGCATATTTTTAAAGTGCATCTTAAAACTTTGCTTTATAAATAAATTGGATTGATTGGAACACTGGTCAATAAATATACCTTTTACAAATTAACTCTACATGCTAACATGCATAGATGAGTGAGGAGTATGAGAAAATATTTTTAATTCAATGAAAAGAAAATTGTAATTTGTATAGCCTGCTTTTATGTCTTATTTTGGAGTAAAACCACAAGACTACTACAAACATGTCAAAATCCTATGTGATGTAACACCTTTACTATCAGTTAACAACATATGTCTGGATTTTTCTCAATTGAATGCAACAATGCACCATGTATGTATGAACATACTACTGTACGAATTTGGTTTTGGTCATTTCCCCTCAGGAGTCCCAAAAACTAGGACACTATCTTAAAAAAGGACACAGACAGATGGGTGAGTACACAGCAGGCAGGGAGCCAAAGACAACAACATAACAAAGGACAAGGGAAAACACAGACAATATATACACACTAAGTAAACAAACAAAGGGAAACATCCAGGGAGAACAGGTGAACACAATCACCCTGCTGATTTCTTCTGTTGAATAGTTTTGTTGTTGGAATGCGTCCTTACAATATGGTTGATAACTCTCTATGTGTAAAGCCATTTAGAATGTCATCTGTAAAAGGAAGTATTTACCGTGAAACAATCTACTAGTGCAGCGCTGGTTCAAAGGTATCAGGCAGCTCCAATTCACAGATGTTCCCTGATTCATGCAACTGAGAAAATATCTCTCAGGCAAAACAGGAGAAGTGCTCATCCATTCAAACTTCCTGCTCAACTGGAGCATTTCTGTGGGGTTTCTGTCCTCCCACAGTTTAAAATGATGTGCTTGTTATGCTAACTGGTAATTCAAAGTATTACCAGCATCGATTCTGGTTGTGTTTCAGTAAAAGTCAGTGCACAGCACTGCTATATACAGTACTCAATATAGAATACAGATGGAGCCACTGTGACATCTACTGATATATGAACATTTACATGTATGCCTGTTGTTCATCAATCTGCTCACTATGATCTTAAGAGGTGTATTGTTAAAGACACGAGTACGACACCTGTGGTTGGATGAGCAGTTCTCCTATTTTATTTTCTTCTGTGTATTTAAAGCTACAGAAGTTATTGTCAAACACCACCAAGGCTGCAAGAATAAAAACTCACACTGAATATTAATCATTAATTTATTGACATACTCATTATAATCCATCAGATTCTCTTGTGTTTTTATGACAGAGTTGTGATCATGCTCCTTAGTTTTTTAATGCTGTTGCTGTGCTCACCTGGGTGCCTGGGGCCTCGGGGCTGCATTCTCGGCTCTTGCTGGGGGGGCCGGCCTGCTGGGGGGGTGGGCTGCTCATTGCCTCTGGCTCTCTGGGCTCTTGCCCGTTGACCATGGGGGGCCCGTCTGGGGTCTTCCTCCTTTGGGATGTGTGCACGGTTGCCATTGGGATGTGTGGCCTCGGGTCTTCTGAGCTCCTGGTGGGCCGTGGATGACCCGGGTCCCCTGGGTCTTTCCCTGCCTGCCTTTGGATCCTGAGGGGGGTGGTTGCTGCTTCTTGCCCTCATTATAGAGTACGTTCCATGACAGAGCAACACATATACATTACTACAAACTACAGTAAGAGTGTGTGTGTGTGTGTGTGTGTGTGTGTGTGTGTGTGTGTGTGTGTGTGTGTGTGTGTGTGTGTGTGTGCGCGTGTGTGCGTGTATATATATACATATATATATATATATATATATATATATATATATATATATATATATATATATATATATATTTATATATATTTCAGATCTGGCAAGAATAAATAAAATAAAAATACAATTAACAAGAATAGCCTATAGAAAACTAATAGAGCACTTCTTGTAAAAGCAAATATGTTTGGTACGATAGTGCCTTCGGATTATCATTCCGATTGCGAAAACTGCCAGACATGACAGGTTAAAAAAAAAAAAAAAAAAGGCATCTGTATTCAAATGATGGAAAATATTTGACATCATCTACTAGTTTAGTGCTTGTTCAGCCTAAGAGCCTAGAGGTTAAGAAGGGGGTTTATGATTGAGAGGACGCTGGTTCAAATCCTTGGACACTGGCATGTATTGGAAAAACTGGATTGGAGGGATTCTGGCAAAGCTTCAGAGAACCCTCAAACTGGCATGGACGAACTGAGGTGGGGAGGGTGACGTGCTGCCACCTGTTTCCACTCTCATTAGCACCACTGTGGGCCATTGAGCAAAGCCCTTAACACCCCAAGTTGCTCCCTGGACACTTTCTAGCTGGCCCCTGCTCTGCATGTTGTGCTGTTTGTGATATGTACCGCATGTGTGATGGGTTAAATTCAGAGACTGAATTTTGCTGCATCTGATATGTGTACACAAATGTTCTTCTTCCCTGAATGTCTCACATGCAGGAATCTGAGAAAAGAATTAAATATGAGAACTGCTCATCCATAAGAGGATTCAGAGTACAGTACCAGGACTTATTCATTTCTCTCCACTCACATGACTAAATCTAGAAGCTCATTTAAAACCACACACTGCACTGTGTTGTAACCTTAAGGGGGTGCATCATTCAGGTTTACTCACTCCTAAAGGGGCCATTCATATTCAGTATTTGTTGCATTTTATTCAATATGTTACCACTAGGAGGCAGTGTGTGTTAGTGTAGCCGCCTCTGTAGCAAGAAACAAGACTCCACTCAGCTTTATTTATAAACTCAATGCAAAAAATAAATAAATAAATAACATTAAGAAAAGCATTAAAACATACACATAGATGACAGTGGTTAGAGCAATAAAAACAGTAAGAGCCAGAAATAAAATAAAATAAAACTGCAGGTAAAACAAAAAACAAAAAAGAGCCAGCATCTCAAGACATTTGCAGCATCTGAGGTGAGAGTGACATTGCAGCAAGAAGGTTCTAGGTTCAAACTTTCTGATCTGAGAGTCTCAGCTGACTGTGGCTCAGGAGGTAGCGCTGGTTATCTACTTGGTGGTTCAGTCCCTGGTTGCTCCGGTCTGCCTGCTAACGTGTCCTTGGGCAAGATATCGAACCTCAAGTTGCTCCTGCTATAGTCATCAAAATGTGATTGTGTGAGTGAAAGTTAAATAGAAAGCATGCAGATGTAGAAAGTCCTTGTATGAATGGGTGAATGAGACTGTCTAAAGTGCTGTGAGTGTTCACGCAGAGTAGAAAAGCGTTATATAAAAAAAAACAACAACAAAAAAAAACAGGCCATTTACTCCATGTGGAGTTTGTGTGTCCTTCTACACTACAGAATTATATACTGGTCATGTGATCTGGTTTATTCTAAATTGTCCACAATTACAAACATGAGAGCAAGAAATTCTGTCTGTGCTCTGGACCAAAGTGGTTATGAAAAAGAGATCCCAGGTAACAGTTTGATGCACAGCTATGAAGTGCTGATCGGCTGTTTTATTGCTATAAATTATTCCCTAGTTTGTGCTCAAACTAGCAACCTTCAGGTTATGATTTTGCTGCTCAAATTTCCAGTTTTTTACCTGCCCAAGTTGCCCACCTGTTTCTAGCTGCTAGCATACCTGTTTATAGCAGTACTTCATTTTACTCTGACATCCGTAGTTTAGTTGAATTAAGACTTAAACGGTTTTCTTTCCTGATGGATTTTACTTTCTAATGTTGCAAAGTGGGTGGTGATAGGATAAATAATAATATTTTCTAATGTGTAATGAGCTTGTTGGTCTACAGGTATGATTCTCATTAGGGTGTGAGTGGTTCAGGGTTCAAATCTCAGATGAGCCAGAATGATATGTACCTGCTGTCCAAGCTTAGTTTATGCCACCCTTATTGAATATGAGTGAACTTAAAGTTTGCTCTATTAGTGTGATGCTCCCCTCAGGTAGATCATGGCAAGATAAGAACCATTCATCCAACCAAAGGTGCAGTACTTGAGTCTTCAGTCTTTCACACACAGGCACACACAGATCCTTCTGATTGTTAAACTCTAATTGTTTTTGATTAATGAATTACCTTTGAGCTGTTTTTGGCAGCTCAAAGGGCCACATCCAATCCATTTCACATCACCCAGCAGAGATTGGCAAACACTTTATGTTCTGAGCTGAATAATTTTTTTTTTTTTTATTTATTTAAGTTTGACTGCAGGTCAGAGTTGTTCCAGCAGGTTGTGCTGCTTTGTGAAATCTGAGAAACTGATGATGATGCTAATGATGAGGAATTCACTCTGTGCACAGTTTATTCTCACATAAACAGTTAGCCTTTTGAATTTTTTCCCATCTAATCACTGAATAAAATTTTTTTGGACACGGTGGAGGAAACATGAAGTAAACGTCTCTGCTGTTCTTTAGTGTCACACTTTGATCAGCTCAAACATCTCAAACTGGTTCATTCCAGTTTCCTTTGTTAACACTCCTCTTCTGACAGCACAAGAAACCAGCCTTCATCAATAAATTTTATCCATTCTGTTTAATTTGTGATGCATCATTCAAGAGACTAAAATAAGCATCTACAGCTTCAAAACACACTGAACACAATCCAACAGTCTGATTGGTTTAGATTACAGAACTCAAGAATGTCCCAATAATTATGAATAAGCTATTTATCATTAATGATTGATATGTTTCATTCAGTAAAATAACAAAATATAATTTTATCAAAGATTATATTTAATATGAAAAACAGTAAATAACAATAATACTGATTACTACACTACTTACTGTGAAACTTATTGTTTCTTTCAGCTTTATGTTTTGCTTCTTGGAGTATCACTTTTGCTCTTTCAAGTCCAATGATCTAAACAACACATACTCAAAAAACAGTTCCATACTATCATTGTTATTGTTTTTCATGTATTTTCTTGTTAATGGGACTTTAACGAGCTGCTGATAAAGCACTGAATAAATGTTGATTTTCTCTTAATATTACTGAGTGATGCAATCCTTCAGTTTCTTTTTCAAACCTAAAGCTTCCACTGCAAGACCCACTCCAATTCCCACTCCAGCTCCCACTGCAGCTCCCACTGGACCCCCTATGACTCCAATAGCAGCTCCAACAGCAACTTCAATACCAATTCCAACACCGACACCAGCACCAGCACCAGCAGCAGCTCCAACAATAACAGGGACCTTACTCTCCTGAATAAACCCGTTTCTTCTTTCTGCTTTGGCTCTCGCTTCTTTGTCTGTCATCACATTTTCTTTCTGAAGTCGTTCCATCTCCTTTTTTATGGTTGCTTCTGCCTTTTCAAACATGTCATCAGTGTAGCAGCTTCCTCCATTCTTTTCAATCATTGTGTTGATCTTCTGCAGCAGCTCTCTGACCTGAGAGGGATCCTTGTCTCTGTTGTTAAAAACATGATATCCTCCACCACACTGACTGATGAAGTCAGAGAGAACTAAATGATCACTGATCATGTTTTCTATGGTGACTTCATCTTCTTCCAGATTGTCTCCATAGGTCAGTGGTTCTCAAATAGTGGGGCGCGCCCCCTTTGGGGGGCGCGGTGCGATACCTGGGGGGGGCGCGTGTGACCCTGGGGAACAGGCTTTTTTTTGGGGGGCCGTACTAGTATAAAGTGTAATTGCGCATCCACTACAGTAGGCGGCAGTGGCGCTGTCATTGTTACAACAGGTTTGCCTTGGTTAGCAGTGTTGAGTCAACAGAAAGCTCCGACTGCGTTCTGCCTATAGCCTCCGTTATTCAACATAACAACCCCCAACATGAAAAAGTTTTTAACAGGGATGAAAAGAAAAGCGGAGAGAGACAAAGATAATGAGACAAAAGAAAGTCACCCGAAAGCTAAGACGAGGAAATACGACGAAGCGTATTTAGCGCTTGGCTTCACTGTCACTACAGTTGGAGAAGAGGAAAGACCGGTGTGTTTGCTGTGTCTAGTTGGTCAAACATGTTTACAGTTTAAACAAGGATTTATTTATTTTTAATTTCAGGCAATGATGCACTTAAAATCTTTTCTGTTGCAGACTTAAAACACGATTTAATAAAGTTATTCTTTGTAAGTTTGACCATATGTCTTTCTTTTTTTTCTTTAATTTTAATAAGGATAAAATGTTATGCAGAGATGGATAGTCACAGTGGGGAGTGGGGGGCGCGAATAGTTTTCTTCTTGCTAGGGGGGGCGTAACAGAAAATAATTGAGAAGCACTGCCATAGGTGAACAAGACCATAGTGTAACGTGCTGCCTTTTCTCCAAACATCTTCTGAATGATTTACACTGTTTCCTGTTCTTGTTTGGTGAATCTGTTGGCCTGAATCACAACCAGGAACACATGAGGACCAGGAGCAGCAAAGCAGATGCAGCTAAACAGCTGTTGTAACACTGTCAAGGTCCCCTTTGACCTCTGTCACCACTGATGCACAAAAAAATACAGACTGTAAAGATTCTCAGTTTAAACATTTCATATGTTTTCTTTGTTCTATTGTGAATCAAATCTGGAGTTGTAGATTTGGTGGGTGGAGCAATAATCTGCTGCTGTTTAGAGAAGCTAGATGTTAACAAGCTACACAACCTACAGAGGGAAGTATCTGCATAGATAAATTATTGCAGCATTGCATCAACTTGAAATGATCTGACAGATGTTTCCTGCCTTACTCTTTCAGAGTGCCTCGTGTTCATTAGTAAAAAGAACAAATATTGACAGGGAAAAACAAATAAACAAGAACACACCTTCGACACTTCATTCCTCTCTGCAGTTTTTCTGTAAAAAGCGTTCAAATCTTACTTTACTTTTGCTTCTTCTTGTATCATCCAGTGTTGATGATATAAATTCAAAAGCATTATCTTTTCCTAAGGTTGTGTTTCCTGCTGCACTCTTTCCAACCCATTTTTCTTTTCACCAAAGAAAATGTTTTGTTTGTTTGTTTACCCAAAATTTGAGGGTCTGTGTTCATGTTTGTCATTTTACCAACTCTGGTATTTCTAAACTAAACATATGATTTTGGATCAGATTGTACAAAGTGCTTAACAATAAAAACTACAGAAAAAATCAAATATAGTAATAACAAAGGGAGCTGGAGATCAAATGAGAATTTAAACTCAAATAATGACACAAATCCAGAGGTGGGAAGTAACGAAGTACAAATACTTCGTTACTGTACTTAAGTAGATTTTTCAGGTATCTGTACTTTACTTAAGTATTTATTTTTCTGACTACTTTTTACTTTTACTCCCTACATTTTTACACAAGTATCTGTACTTTCTACTTCTTACATTTTCAAACAGACTCGTTACTTTTTAACACGTCAGAGAGAAGTTTGCATTTCCGGTCAGTGCGCCGTCAAACATCAAACGATCTGAGCCTAAACGGAGGAATAATAACACATAAGAGACAATCGTACTGGCGTATCCTCCATCACCGGGGCTTACCTCATACAAAGGGATTAAATACGCAAACCCGTATAATTAATGTATCATTTATAGCGCTATAATCGGGCCGGACCGAGTCCGTAAGTTGCGCTGCGGCACATAAACAGCTTAGCTAGCGCTACTGAAGAGGAGCGAGCATGAAGGGAGTAACGTGTGGCAGGTAAATGCAACGTTTCTAAATGCTCAACAAATATCAGCAAACACACAAAGTGTGTGCAGTTTGTCACACAGTGTGTCTGCTAGCTAAAAGAAGAGCTGCTGTATTTCAGGGAGAGCAAAGAGAGAGAAGTTCACTCAGAGATGGAGAAAGAGGACAGGAGAGGAAGAAGAGAGGTTAGAATTAAAGGTAAGGACTGGAAAACAAACTGAAGTATGCTGACGTTGATTCAAAGATTCTATGAAAATGCTGCAGTTTAGTGTGTAACAAACAGGTTAGCTTGTTGTACTGTATTTACAGTAAAGCTCTGTGTTGGACTGGAGCACAGTGTTTGTGTTCATGGTCAGAGTTACAGGTTACATCAGTGCAGCAGAGATGAGTTTGAATCAAAGCTGCTGATGCTGAGATTCATTCACTGAATCCAACATTTCTACAGCCTGTATGCTGTCAGTGTAGGGGATGGAGATCAGCTCAGATAGCTGTGAAATACTGGGTTACATCTTTGTGAGTTCAGTTCATCCACACAGAGCAGTAAACCTCAGAGCAGCAGCAGCAGCAGGTCAGCTGATCACAGCCTGCACACCAACATCATTTACTGGAGCTCACAATAGAAAGTTGTGATTCTTCTCCCCATGCAGAGCCACTACAGCTGATCTTAGGGTTCCTCCACCTTCTGAATCCCACTGTAACCCCTGAGTATCCTCATGTTGGTGTTTAGGTGGAGGCACAGTCACCCTCTACTATGGAGGACATGGAGAATAGAGCTGTGTTTAAATTCCCTTTAACAGTTTGTGTCCTACGTAACAGATTCAAGCTGAGTGCATTCATTAGGATTAAAATTTAGATTGGAATAATGTTTGCATTCTCATGTAATTTTATTTTATATTATTACAATAATATATAACGAGGTTCGGTTAGTTTTACACAAAAATAGCAGGTAGAAACATCCTCCAAAGAACTACTTTTACTTTCTTACTTTGAGTACATTTCAGAACCTGTACTTTTTTACTTTTACTTAAGTAGAGAAGTTGAACCAGTACTTCGACTTTTACTAAAGTATTTTTTAACATAAGTACTTGTACTTCTACTTAAGTACAGAATGTCAGTACTTTTGCCACCTCTGCACAAATCTAATAAATGTTCAGTTTAATAAGTGGCTCTTGAGTTTTATTACCCTTTATAAAAACATCAGTGTTATAGATTCATCATTTTATATGTACTTACCAAGCCTCTGGTATTTGCTGGCCATGTCTGTCTTTTATGGGTAGCTGATGGTGTGTGAGTCTGTTTTTAGTTTCTCTCTTTGAGTGTGTGACGTTCTTATAGAGCTGAGAGCTGATACAAACAGGAAATAGAAACAGTTGTTGATTGCATGCCTCCAATCAGTTGAAATATTTTTGTATGACAGGTGTGTACATACATTGTGCATGTTTTGTGTATGGTGCACTGAAAAAAAGTGCAGTTAATATCTAATGTGCCTCTTTAACCTCAGTCAGTGTGGAGCTTTCTGTTTCTGTTGCATTCACAGACCTGCATGCAGACCCTGTCCCCTCAGACAAACCAGCTCCTTGGAAAGTCTGCAACAACCACATATAGTGTGATGTTCTGTTTAAGCTCCAGCCCACACACCCTGGACAGCAGCACTGCCTCATAGTTGCACATTTTCACTGCAGAGTCATGCTTCAATGAGCAAGTGAACAAAGTGCAGGTGCATTAACATAACTGTTTTCTTTCCTGTGGGCTGGTTTCCTGCTCTGTCTCTGACTTTGATGCTGTCTCTCTCCCTCATTTTCTCTGATTAATTAGGATTTCTACTGTTTTTCTCAAAGTCAGTGTCCAAGTTTTAAACTTGAAGAAGCTGCAATTCACAGATGAACGTCACACATGCAGGAAACAGCACAGCAGGTGATTGGTGTAGTTGTAGTTCTGTTCGTTCTTCAATCAATTAAAACTTGACACAATCCACAATTCTTGTTTTTATCTCCTGCTTCACTGGAAGTTTGCTGCTTCTGTCTTGTTTTTATGCTACATTGTATCTACACTGGCTTGAAAAAAATATGAGAAGCAAACATGTATTTTCCGGTGCCGAAGAAGTGGTTTTTGGTTTTGAAAACTCAGAGTCACACTACGACTCCCCTCACACTTTTGTAATCTGCAACGGCTCTTGTTATTTATTTATTTACTTACTTCCATACTTATTGATTTATTTTTCACAGCTGAGAATCAGAGAAAAGATAAGACTACTTTAAATGAATTTGTAGCAGTCAGTTTCTCACCACTAAGATGCTTTGGATAAAATTTACAGCTCACATGACCTCCATGCACACGAAAAACATTTTGATTCCTTCAGCAAAATAAGAAGAAAACTGGGCTTCTAATCATTTTAATAATTTTTGGTCAGTGATTTACTGCAGAGAGAAAATTGTGTAGAAGAAGGAGTGACACAGGCTGACAGGTTGTTTCTGACAGAGACACATTGACATGATAAATACCATACTTAGCCGGCTAGCAATAGCTAAGTTCGTTTAGAGCTGGTTACAAACTGCTCATGGAAACATATCTTTGTCTTTTTCTTCCTCCAATATCATCCGTTCCCTCCTCTCTGCCTCACAGGGACAGCTCTCTTCTGTCACATTTCTGTTTCGTAGCTTTATCCGCAAATGACCGAAACTGACGGAGCATCAGGTCACCTGGAGCACTGCTGATACGCATGCGTGCCCAAACTACCTGAATTCACGCTGACAGTCAGCAAGTGGCCTACTCATTAAATTAGTGTTTTTACAATTGTACAAATATGAGGTGGGATAGTGCCTTCTTTCTATTAGGACACTGGCATGTTGAAAAAAAGAATAAAGTTTCATCACAAATGTGGGTGAGCTTGGGTGCCCCCTGGTGGTCAGGGGGGCCCTATGCAGCTGCATATGTCGCCTATGCCTTGGGCCGGCTCTGCTGTAGATCACAAAACCAATGACAATAGCAGCAGCTGGACCATCAGCCCAGCAGATCCTCCTAGTTGACCTGCAGGTGAGAAATGTGTGAGGTGTCAGCTTTCAGGTAGGTGATGAGTGAAGAAAGAACAGAATCCATTTCATCTTCAAACTGCTTTCAGACATTTTTTACTGCACTCTGATCACATCAATCAGACCTGCTGCTTTCTACAAACTCATCAACAACACCTTTAGAAAAAAAACATAATTAACCAGGAAGCAGCTTCACCTCTGACCACAGACACACTGAACCCTACTGACTCACCTGGAGGAACAGGTAGATTTTTTTCTTTTTTCTTTTAACAGTTAGATGAGGTGCTGATGAGCCTCATATGTTCTTCCACTCATTGAACGACACGACGCTCATATGTTCCAGTGTCATTAAACGTCACATTCTGCAGACTTAAACATCACCATCTGTCGGTCCTGCATCCAATCAGTGTGCGGCGCTACAGAGAGACAGCAGATAAATGAAGCAAGTTCAACAAAATCAGTGGAGTTGTTTAGGTTGGTGAACAACAGACACAGATGCACATGTTTAATGTAGCTTTGAACATTACAATGCTTGATCGTGTCAGGTACAGTAGAAGTGTTGAGCGCCATTTTTCACTACATTAACAAACCTCTTCAGCATGTTTGAAATGTCTCAGAGCTTTTTACAGCTGAACTGATGATCTCCTGCCAAGTTCCAAGTTGTCTGTTGTTACTGAACATGTTGAAAGACTCCCCGAGTTTTACAGAAATGCAACCATAGTTGATGCATTTCTTTAGACAATCAAAGGTTCAGGATATGTGGCTCATTGGGCTGCAGGTATGAGTCTCACTTTGGCTTTAAGAGGTTCTGGTTTCAAATTCCAGATGAGCTCAGATGCCGTTCAGTGGTGAATGTGTTTGTGACTTTGCCTTTGAGTGTCCTGCTATTGTGGTGTCTGCATCATAGCTGTAATACACAGATACAAAATCCAACGCACCTACCACATTATTCAAAGTCCTCAACAGTGTATGTTTAAAGTTATTTAAACTGGTGAACAGCAGACAACGGTTTAATGTCTCTGTACACTTGCAGGGATCTGAGTGATTAAGTAGCTGAGCTCAACACATGAACTGGCAGTTCACCTGCTGGTGAGCATTACTGAGAGTATGAGGCTCACTTAACTTTGTATCCCCTTCATCTGATGGTTGAAAGGGAGTCAACATACATCCTCAGGTTTATAGTATATACAATGAGGTTTTAAAGGACAGGAAGGGTTCATCTGGGGAATTGAACCCAGGACCTCTCATAGCCAAAGTGAGAATCAGACTTCCAGACCAATGAGCCTCACAGGTAACCTGCTTCCAGAAAGCAGGTTCAACAGACTCTGAGTCTAACACAAACTTAGCTGATTAACTCAGTAACTCTGAATTTTCAGCTCCAGAGCAGCTGACATTCAGAAGGTGTGGATCCATCCTGCCTTTTATCAGTGGTTCAAGGTGATGATGGTGTCACAGTGTGGGAGATACTTTCTTGGGTACTTTGCTAGAAACTCAGCATCATTGAAGTGCCACAACCTACTTGAGTATTGTTGCTGACCATCTCTGTCCTTATTGTGCGGTTGTCTGTGCTTGTGCTGTCAATAGCAGGAATTCGATGGAGGACACAGAAACATAAGAAAGTTAAAATAAACACAGATTCATCTCAAATTATGGCAAGGGAGCCAAAATGAGCTTTAAATTTTTCTGATGCTCTGCTTAGAGACAGTGGATTCTTAGGCAGTGTTTAAAAACTGAGTGTGAACCTTATATAAAATTACATAGTGACACAGACATTTACATGAGCTGATTCCAAACAAATGTGGAATCATGGCTGGATGCATTTGAAATGTGACGTGTGGCAAAGACTCACAGACCAGTTTGATTTAATGCTCAAGAATTTAATGATGCAGAAGATGAGAAAGAACAAGTCTTTATGGGAAATTTTATAAAATGACACCTTCAATTTGCTCCTATTGAAAGAGACAATCCAGCAGTTTATGTCTCTTCATTCCATGTGCCGTGTGACAGCGAAAGAAAAGCAGTAAAGATGCAAAATGAGAAGCAGATATTTCAGGTGACATTTGAGATCATTTTCTTTTTTGTGAGGTGAATCACGTTTTCATAGCAGCCGAGAAATCATCAGTTTCTTCTAACGCAGACAGACGGCAGTCTCTTCAGACAGTCCAGATCGTTCATACATTTGTCTCCTGTAAGCATCAAAAATCAGCTTGAACTGAAACATGATCAAATGGACACAGACAACAATGATGCCACCTGTCAGAATACTCTGGAAATAAATCATTCAAATCCATCCTTTATTGCCCTCTAAACACTTTTTTTTTAATACATTTCTAGCATCAGATTCAAAATAAGGTAATATTTTTTCTCAAAATTATACATTTTCTATTATAAAACACATGAAACATGATTGAAATATGAAATATGAGATTTCCAAATCACTGTATTCAGTTTTATTTGTATTTTTCACAGCATGCCAGCATTTTCAGATTGGGGGTTTTGTACTTTCCTTTTCACGAAGATTTACCTGAAAAATTCATCTCCATGCACTCCTCAATGCCATTATTGTTGTTAGGCTGTCCTGAACACCAGTTTGTGTAAGTGAAACGAGCGCCATCGATCCAAAACCAATAACCGTCCTAGAAAACAAGAAAAAAAGTGTTAATAATAATTTTAAAAACAAAGTACACTCCCAGACTATAAATACATATTGAGAGAGGCAGTTTTAATATTAATTAGCAAGTTGAGGGAACACACATTATATTGTGACACACCGCTTTAATCTGATATTCCATTTGGTGCTCGACTGAACTGGCAAATGCACAAAAATACAAAACTGTGGGATTCAATTAGGTTATTTGTATACGCAACATAGATGCTGGAACTCACAGCTCACAGATAATGTTTATGCAAAGCTTCATTAAGATTGGTTCTCTCATCAAGGAGGAGATAGGGAGCATACAAACATACATGAACTACCATCAGCATGTTAAACAGGTAGACTCGTCTTTTAACTGTCACACCTGTTCAGCGATAACTCGCATACCTGTTGACCATCAGAGCCTCCGATCCAGGTGCGATCACTTGCTTGACTGGCGTCAGATATTGCCTTCTGAACCAGCTGGTACTCCTCGAGGCTTTGCACAGATGCGAGGTTTCCATTCATGGACTCACAGTTTTTCTGCAGTGGAGAGACAAACAGAGAGACTAAACAACTTTTAGGACCACACTGTGGCAAACAGGCAAATCATTGATGGCTATTTGAATGCTTATTACATTAAACATTAAAAAGATACTAATTTACTAATATTCTCTAATTGGTTAACATTTCTTTTTTCTCTTTAAACAATCAGCTAAATGATTGCAAATAAGTAACTAGTGTTGGTGGCTAAAGCTGTCAACTGCAGCTATTAAAATTTGAATGCTGTTATAAACCTGCATGTAATTTTTTGCAATTCTTGTTTTAAGCAGAGCACAAACTGGCAGGTGGTTTGTCTGTGATGTAAATCACAGGAATGCGAAGCTGGAGACTGCAGTTTGTTTGCTGTTTTCTACTTAAACAACGATACTACCTCGTAATCATTGACAAATGGTAATATATGTTTATTTACATGTGCTAAGGTCATCAGAATGTACGTGTTATTGTTTCATAGCTAAAAGGTAAAAATATGTATTACCAGTTTGCAGTTTAAAGACAGTTGGTTTACCATGCGGTGTTACCAAAATATCATATACATTCACTGTAGCTGATGAGTCTTAATCACTGTTATTACCTGAGCTTCAGCCCACGTCATGGGTTTGGGAACATAGATGAGACACTGGTCGTAATTCTCGGTGCAACCACAGGGAGAGCATGGAGGTTTCTTGCGAGCACATGACTCATCTGAAGACAAAGAAATATTGCATGATGCAAAGCTGACCTATTCCCTGCATACTAGGAAAAATTACATATCAGCATTAACTTGTAATTTATTGACATGGTTCTATTTTTTCAGTGGATTTTGAATTGAAAATGTATAATTTTCCTTACTTTAGATGTATAGTTTGAAATATATATGTCTGGTGTCATTTTGTTAGATGATCATCTAAAGGCTTTCTGTTTTGTCTTGTTTTTTTTCTCACAGATTATTGACATTAAGGTGAAAATATTATGTGTGGGCTTTTTGTATTCTTTTTGTCGCTCTGAGTTTTTCTTTTTTTCAAAAATATACACTTTTGCAATTGCCTTAAAGTGAATCAATACATGAATAAATAAATAAATGAACAGCACAACATCAGAAATAGCAAAGCTGCTTTAAGCTTTAAGTGATTAAAGCGCCTTGCAGCGACTGTATGAATTAAAAAAAATAAAATAAAATAAAATAAAATAAAATATATATATATATATATATATATATATATATATATATATATATATATATATATATATATATATATATATATATATATATATATGCACCACCACACAGCCTATGTGGTCGCCCGCTCGACCACTGAGCCACCCTGGTGCCCATATATAAATAAGATTGAACTGAGCAGAACCACAAGAATAGAAACCCTGAAAGTGTGTTTTCCCCATTCTTTGCTCGTAGTGGGGGCTGGGTTGGAATTACTTTTTATTTTTATTATTATTATCTTGAAGTCATATTGCAGAAGTGCTTCTGTGTCTCTTTCAACGGTTCAAGCACAGTAAAATTAGAAACTGGATCAAATATAAATTTGACAAAGTGTTGAATTTCCTTTAAACTAGTTTAAACTCAAAATGTAACATCGATATTTGAAAGCTTCTTTCAAATATTGATGTCCTGGCTCTAATTATCTGGACAGTTTGCTATAACCAACACAAGATTTACATTTACTTTACGCAGTATGGGTTTGGAAGCATAGATGAAGCACTGCTTTTAGTACTCAGTCGGTAACTCACCTGTAGCAGAGGTCAGAGCCATCATTGCACAGAGAAGCGCACACACAGCCAGCGGCTTCATGGTGATGTTTAGTATCTGTAGGAGACAGAAGACACAAAGTGACCATCAGTTCACTGAAACAAGACACAAGATCATCAGGTTGTTTGTAACACACCTGTCGTAGAACAGCTTCTCCTCTCTTTAGTGTCAGCCTGTAGCTTCAGCTTTCCACTGTGGGAACCTGAAATGAAAAACTTTAACACAGATTGTCTTTGTGAGGTTTTAGTTTGCCTTTGCAAACGTGTCCACCAACAGTACAGAGTGCAGCAGCGCAGCACTCTGCATGGGTTTTGACCGAAAAGAATAACAAGCATAGAATTGTTTATGGAGCATGTTATCTACCCGCCATGGTCACAGAATACAGTCAGAGCACTGTGAGCAGGAGATAGCTTTCACAGTTGAGTATATCTTGCGTTTAAAGATTGCATGGAGACAAAACATGATATGAGGGAGCCGTTTCCTTCAGCCAGGTCAGCTTGACACTGAGAAGAGCAGAATCCTAAATTCTTTCTCTCGCATTCCTCCCTACTGATCATATATCGATCGCACACGTATTGACAACAATCTCTAAAATGTCATACCTAAAAATCCCAACAGGTTTAATCAAGGCCATCGCTGTGTGTCACACAGAAAGCTTGTTACTGTTTTTGTGGGACATATTTGGCCCTTGGTGTCTGATTGTTCATCACAGTCAAAATAAGGTGGTATCCTCTCAGAAGCTGAGGAGACGTCAGTCAGAGGCTGTCTGAGTCAGCAGGACTGACAGAGACCGATCAAACAACCTTATCACTGTCAGCCTACTACATGGTACTGCACAGCAGAGAAAACGTGTTAGAGTGACAACACAGTTAACACTGGATATAATGAAACCACATATTCAGCTTATAATGGTAAGGGCGATATTTGGTAAATGGACTAGTTCTTATATAGCGCTTTTCTACTCAGTCAGAGCACTCAAAGCGCTTATACAACATGTTTTTACATTTACCCATGCACTCCCATTCATACAAGCAGTTCCATATTTTTACTAAGCTAAGTGCTTTTTAATTAACTAACATTCACACACATTCATACAGAACGGTCAGAGAGTAACTTGGGGTTAAGTATCTTGCCCAAGGATACATTGGCATGTAGCCTGGAGTAGCTAGGCTTCGAACCGCTGACCTTCCAATCAGTAGGTGACCTGCTCTACCTACTGAGCTACAGCCACCCCCAATATTTCTGTCCTTTATTCTGTTTCTTGTGCCTGGGATGTGCCCATGTCATTCTGAGGCACTGATAAAGAATCCAAATCACAGCAACAATCAGGGTATTGATATTTAGTTCTTCGGTGGTGCACACAGGTAAGTCAGTCAGTCACATCTTGCTGCTCTGTTGCCCTGAAGTTGGCCAGTGGCTAGAGCTTGGATGTGAGCAGAGTGCAATCATCACTCCTCCCTCAGACCTGAAGCAACAAAGCAGACGTGTGACTCCTTAATCTGGTGTTTGACAGGCTAAGTAAAGCTATTTAGTCTGTCTGCTCTTGCTGGAACTGAATAAGTAGATGGTTTCATGTTAAATATTTTATCTTATATGTATTGACTACAGATTACTTTCTAAATGGCTTGTGATTTTTTTCTGTATATTAAAAAGAGCCACTTAAAAAACATGCATACATACGATAAGCATAGCCTGGGCTTATACCTGGAACCCCTCACACTCTAAGTGAGTATCATATCCCCAGACCAACAGAGCCAATAATGAGCACGCTTGCCAAAAGGAACATGGTGGCACCACAGTAGAAAAATTTTTTATGGCTATGTGTGTGTGTTTATAGACTAAAACTAGATTAATGTTGAATTTCATTCCTCATCTCTCCAGGGCACACTTCCACCTCTACAGACTCTCCTCTGCCTGTGGAGTTAGAGACTCCTGCCTGACCTCAACTGTTAACCAGCCCATCACCACTGCAAACAAAAAGGAGCTCAGAGGCGATCCCTGATGTAATCTCACCCCACCTTGACCCCATCTGTCACTCCTACTGCTCAGTGTTGTCTCCCTGTCATCATACATGCCCTGCACCAATGAGGATGAATTATTTTATGAACAGAAAAAAATTGTATTGATTGCATGGATTGCTTTATTTCAGAATAACTGTAACGGTGTACAGAGGCAGGAGTTCTCCCATTTTGTCACTGACCAAATTGCAAACATGTTTAAAGGTGTTAGAAGCAGAAATATTTAAAAAAAATGGTAAAAAAAAAAAAAAAATAGACTAGTTCTTATATAGCGCTTTTCTACTCAATCAGAGCACTCAAAGCGCTTATACAACCTGTTTGCATTCACCCATGCACTCCCATTCATACAAGCACTTCCATCATTAATTAAGCTAAGTGCTTTTTTAATTAACTGGCATTCACACTCCGACAGAACAGTCAGAGAGCAACTTAGGGTTAAGTATCTTGCCCAAGGACACATTGGCATGTAGCCTGGAGTAGCCAGGATTTGAACCGCTGACCTTCCGATCAGGAGGTGACCTGCTCTACCTACTGAGCTACAGCCACCCAAAGATTATGTACTGATCATAAACAGTGAAATAACTCCTCTTAACTGGCAGCTACAACTCACAAATACTCTCTGAACATCTCACATGAATGCAGCTGAGAGGCTTTTAGGTTTGTTTACTCTTAATTCCCTTTTCTGATGGGGATTACAGATACCTCACTGAGGATTACAAAGATCTATTATAACACTTGTAAAGTGTGCATCCCATGGGCTCATTGGGGATTTGAACTCATGACCTCTCACACCCAAGTGAAAAGCACACCCTTAGACAAGCCATGAAAACTGTGACTAAAGTCTAAATAATTGTTCCATAAGACAGACGAGCTCAGCAACAGCAAACACCCACAAAAGACTACTAAAGAGGATAATCGCTTAATTTTTTAATAAAAGCGAAAAGCTCCTAATATCAAGGTCTAAGAATATTCTTTGCCAAGAATTAGCAACACATTTTTGGTTCAAATTGCCATTAATATGTATGCAGGACTTCATGGCCCTTAGAAGGGTGATTCGTTAAGCTGAATGGACCAACAGAACCACCCTGCCTAGCATTTACACCAAGTTAAGGGCTATGAAGGTCCTTAAACAGCCCAACCACCCCAAACACACTCTTCTTCCCTCAGGCCAGCGTTACTGCTGCTGGAAGACTAAGACTGAAAGGATGAAGCAGAGTTTTTATCCACAAGCCATCTGTCTGCTCAATTCTGAGCCCTGAACAGCACTTTTACTGCACAATGCACAATGTAAATTAAATTAAATTCCATTATTCTGTGTATAGTGTGAGTTATTTTTAGTCTTCTTATTTATATATTTTTTACTACTTATCAGCTGCAGGTACAAAATACATTTCATTGTGCATAAGTGTGCATGTGATAAACCTTAACTTATCTTATCTCTTACCTGCTCACAATAAAGGCTTGTTGGTCTAGGGGTATGATTCTCACTTCGGGTGTGAGAGGCCCCGGGTTCAAATCCCGGACAAGCCCACATAGTGTTTTAAACTGCACTCCCTTGAGGATACCATTGTTCTTGTTTTGGACTGGGAAGACAGATGATTTAAAAGAGGAGTAAAAGAAGCAATCTATGCCCACTGTGAATAACCATCACTGAACAGAGGAGATGGACTAAGTCACCAACTTCCCTCGTCTTCAGTACAGTTCTGAACTCCCTCCCCAGGCACCTCAACCCCCATTCACACCTCTGTTCAGGGGACCTCAACATATCACTTGATAGAATGGGGCAAAGTCCCAAATTAGTTTCACCCGAAACCACTGATTGTGGTGACCCATGTCTTCTTTCACACCTTGGCGCATGTGAACAATAGTGAGTCACAACCTCCACTGGGGTTTAAATACCTGGGTCTCCCCACCTTTTGGTTTGAGAACTGAAGAAGCTTTTTGGATCAGAGATGAAGCATCTTCAAGAAACTTAGCGAAGTCCAGTTGCCTTTTCAAGCTCCAGAGACTACTATGACCTGGATGACTGGAAACCTACACTGACTAAACAAATATCTTTTTTTGAATGCTGACTTTCCCGAGGGTATGTTGGTCATGAAGTATGATTCTTGCTCTGGGTGCAAATCCCAGATGAGCCTGTGTGGTGCTATCCTCATACACTCCACACTCAAGTACTTAGTATGAAAGCATCTACTAGGGCAGTGTTCATTCAGCAACAGTATAAACTGCGTTACATCCAGGCAACTGCCAGATTAGCCAAAATATGAGGAAATCATTCACTCAGATGACTCCAATCTTGATGCTGTACTTACTAGACAAATAAATCATCTATATTGCAGATGGCTGCTGACAGATTCACAGTAGATGATTGCTGGTTGGGCTTGTTGGGCTAGGGATATGATTCTTGCTTTAGGGTGTTATAAGCAAAATATCCCAGCTAATCAGGACAGGTCCTTGGACACAGTATCTAAAATGTGGTTTATAACTAAAATTACCACAAAAAGTAAGGATATTTGTGTTTGGTCAATTGTTGTAACAAAGCTTCTTGATATGAGTCTTATACTTCACCATACAATTTAGTAGTAGTAGTTCTGGCCCTTTCAGTGAACCATGTGTATTTTGCTTGAGTTAAACAATTTGTCTTTTTGGCAGGCTCGGCCAGGTAAGTTGCCATGGCTCGTTGGTCTAGGGGTATGATTCTCACTTTGGGTGTGAGAGGTCCCGGGTTCAAATCCTGGACAAGCCCCCACAACATTTATCTCCAGTACACTGTAGCCTGTGCATCTTGGCTGTGAGTGAGCTGTGTTCATGCAAGCATTTAGCACAAAAGTGTCTTAGATTTTAGTTTGTTCTAAGTATCTGACATGCACGGTTGTTGATGCAAAACAAAGGAAGATACTCAAGGTAAAAGAAAGAAAGGAAACCTTATGAGCTTACAAAGCCAGCCGTGAGATAGGACTCACAACACAGGTGGAAACCATTAGGGAGGGGCAGAGAAATACAAAGGTGGGGAAAAAAAGACGAATGACACAAGAAAAACAACAAAACCAAATAATATAACAGACTCTGTTGATGAGGATGCCATCAAGTATCTGCACAATGCCAACAGCATTCCAAGGAGATGTAATGGTGGAACGAGGGAGTGCAGGAAAGAATTCAAAGTTAAAGGTTAGCAAAGAAAAATTAGTGATTATCTTGCTAGTTAACTATCAGGTATCCAAGTTTAAAGATGTGTATTAGCCAATGTCACCATAAAATCTTATTTTAAACTGCAGCATTTCAAACAAAGCTCTGTCCAGTTTTAGATCATTAGATCATAAGCTATCATTAGCCAAAATTACTCTACCTTCTAGATCGCTCCAGAGTTGCAACATGGATTTCCTTGCTACTTTTAATACATCCCTCTCACAGCAAAGTACCTGGTAGGTCTAGTTCATGGTTATGCAATCTGCCACACACAGCCATGAAATAGACATACAGAAACATACAGAGACTGTCACTGCCTATATTAAAATGTGCTTTGAGGATTTTACTGTTGCCAGGACCATCACTATTTTGTGCAGCCAGAAATCATGGCTGACTGGAGAGGTCCAGGGGCAGTTGAAGGCACACAATCCTGCTTTCAGAGCTGGTGATGCAGCTGCCTGAAACTAGCCTGGGCTAATCTGACACGGTGAGTGATGATGCGAAAAGACAGATGGTTTGAAACATGGTCTAAAATCCCAATTTAAAACACTTGTAAATTCCCACAGGAAAACTCAAATATGAATAACTTAATAATTTACATCAAGATGACAGGCAGAAGTGCTATCTAAGGGTAAACAGAAAAGAGGGGCTGCTTGTTTCAGATTGAGTTTAAAAGACTAAACTAGTTTTGATGTTCATTACAGACTCAGCCACATAAAGGCAGCTTTGGCTACAGCCTGTTTTATTTTGTGCTATCAGTATTTTAGCTGTATTTCAGTGAATTAATGCCAGCAAACATGGATATCAGCTAGAAGCTGGTGAACTGATATTACAGGCCAGAAGCCAGACAAAAATACAGTTAGAAAATGTTTAGTCTTCTCAGTGACTCATCTTCAGTTAAGTCAGCAGTACCACTGCTGTTAACAAGGGGTTGTTGGTTGTTTTCCATGTACATGTGGAGAGACACACTGCTGTTTTTAGATATTTAATAATCATCTCAGACATGAACAGGAGTCAAAGAATGCTCATAACAGAACTACAGTAATGGTAATGTTAGTTAGTGTTGGGCAGACCCAATATAAACTATTTCAGTCCCTCATCTATGGCTGCCTGCAGCACTGACTTTAAATTTATGTTCATGATCAATAAAACAACTTATTTAGTCAGGTTAAATTAATTCATGTGCATGGAATTATAGAAAAATTGGTGGTTCTTGGAGGTTACTGGCAGGCGTGAATGTTGGTCTACTTGCTGTGTGTGTGTGTGTGTGTGTGTGTGTGTGTGTGTGTGTGTGTGTGTGTGTGTGTGTGTGTGTGTGTGTGTGTGTGTGTGTGTGCGTATGTTTATAATACCTTGTGGGGACAATTTTCCTGACATATACTACGTTGTGGGGACCAATTGCTCCTTGTGGGGACTGGAACCTTGTCCCCACAAGGGGAAACCCTGTTTTTGGGTCAGGGGTCAGAGTTAGGGCTAAGGTATGAATTGAGTTTAGGTTAGGGTTAGGGTTAGGTATGTGATGGTTAGGGTTAGGAAAAGGGTAAAGGTAAGGTTTAGGCTGTAGAAATGAATGGAAGTCAATGGAAATTCCCCACAAAGATAGCAAAACACACTTGTGTGTGTGTGTGTGTGTGTGTGTGTGTGTGTGTGTGTGTGTGTGTGTGTGTGTGTGTGTGTGTGTGTGTGTGTGTGTGTGTGTGTGTGTGTGTGTGTGTGAATTGCAGGTTTATTTGTGTTTTTAATCTTTTTAAACTTGTTTTTTTTTAACTCAGATGAAATAATAGAAATAAATGTTCATTAACGGGTTTTCATTTAATGTACACTGTTAACTGGGATGCGTAGACAAATTCTATGGTATTTAGTAACAGAAAGATTAAAAAAAAATCAATACAAATAGAAGGTGTCAACATAGAAAGAGTGCATGAATTCAAATTCTTGGGTGCGACAATAGATGACAAAATTTGCTGGAAACCTGGTGCAAGGACAACAACCAGCATGGCCAAGGCCAAGGAGATGATCGTGGATTTCAGACAAGAACATCATCTGATGTCCTGCCCCACTGTGCATTGGAGGAGCAGCAGTCGAGATTGTCTCCAGCTTTAAATATTTGGGGACTCGCATCGCTAACACCCTGACCTGGAATACGAACTCTGGCTGTCTTATCAAGAAACTCCATCAAAGACTCTACTTCCTGAGGAAGCTGAAGGAGGCTGGTCTGGGGACCAAAATCCTCACCTCCTTATACAGGTGTGTGGTTGAGAGCATCATAAGAACATGCATCACCATGTGGTATGGGAACTATTCTGCTTCTGACAGGAAGGCTCTGCAGAGGGTGGTCAAGTCTGCACAGAAGATCACCGGCAGGACCTGCACAACTGCAGAAGGCATCTACATCAGCAGATGCAGTAGCAGGGCCTCCAGCATAATTGGGGCCCCTTTTAAAAGGGATAGCTATCTAACATTCTAATCTCATATTATCAGATGTCATCCAAAATCAAATTCAGTATCACAAAAAGCCTTTTGAAGTTAATGAGGCTCTATAGCTCTTGAATCTGAATTACAGCTGCAGCTTTCCTTCAGCCATCCTCCATCAGCTCTTGAGCAATTTGAGAGGAAATCTAATTACATCAGCCTCTTTGGAGAGGAGCATTTATAGGATCAATATCTCCTAATTGAAGTGATTGAAGATGCTGGGTAATGTGAACAGTGTCATGTACAGATGAATATGTAGACATTTTCTTAGATTACTCTAAATAATGTCACATAATGACTTGCTTTGTTTTGTTTATGGAATAAAATTACCAGTAAATTAATTAGCCATCCAAACTAATCATTTGCTACATTACTCCCTCACTGCTGCAGCTGGAAAATGTTCCACTGCAGACAAAAAAAATGTTTGCGATAATAACAGAGAGAGATTAATTGTAGAAACTGGGTCTTAATTTCCCACAACATTGAACTGAATAAGCAGAAGAAAGTGGATGGATGAATGATGGATGGATGGATGATGGATGGATGGATGGACCTAAGCAGCCTCCTGTTTCAGCTGATGTCTGTGGATTTTGCCTTTTGGCTAAAGCTAAGTAGTTTTAGCCAACACTAATGGTAAAATTAAGTAAGGTGGCTTTTTAGTTTTAACATTGTAAATCAGAGTCATATATAATGCTCTCCAAAGGCCCATAAATATGTTCACAGTGCCATAATTGTGAAAGTGAAACGTTAAAGCCACTTGAGGCCATCACCGAAAGGGTGTCAAACCCCACCCACTCCCATGCTAAAATGTAAAATAAGCATGTTTATAACCTGGTACAAAAACAGTTTCAGTCTCTGTGGATAGTTTCTCCCTTGATAAAACTCTGAGTGGGATGAATCTTTTTAAAATATAACTTATTAAAGTTGTGGTCTCGTTGATTTGCCGTGTGTGCTGCTGGAGCCCTTTGGACCCTTTCAAATGGATTATCTGACTAAATGTCAAATAATCTGACAGATCATCCAAGTTTATCCTCCAGTTTTAGCAAGAGAAATTCTAGTGTTTTGTTAGAATTAATTGGCATTAATTAGCGTTAATATCCTTGTGTGCATTGCACATATACAATTTATGAATGCAGTTTGCTAACCAAGCTAAGTATTAGCTGATAAATTAGCAGTCCGCCCTTCTGGCTGCAAGGTCACCAGCTTACAGCAAGTTAACTAAAATGTTGTGAAAACTTATTATAGAATTCATGGTGTCTATATTTGTATGAGAGTGAGGAATAACAATTTTGGTAAATACTTTATGGTCTAGTAAATATGTTAAGCACTGTATAAATTGTAACATGCAATGACTTCATCATGTTGTAGCTTTTCATCCTCAGAAGACTATAGAAATATTCACACACACACACACACACACACACACTATTTTTATCTCACGTCCCTGAAGTTAGCATGGTTCCCGTAAGCACACACGCTCTCCCTAAATGTGTAGCTGACTGCAGCCCACTGGGTCAAACTATAAATAGAAGAGAAACAAAAATCCCCCACGTCTGCTTGCAGCCTGATCCGTTACTGAACATATACAAATTTTATCATTTAGTTTTATTATTTATCTTGGGGGTGTCATGGTAAACATAAGCTTCTGTTTAAGGTTTAGTGGTAAGAGGGGAAGCAAATCCAAAAAGTCACAGGAGTTCAAATTCCTTTTCCTGCTTGTTCTCATTTGTGAGTTGGTAAAACCTTAAGTCATGCGAGTGAAAGTGGGATTAACTCGGTCACATGAAGAGTCTTAAAATTCATTGAGTTTTTTTAAGGGTTCAGTTCACTGAGCCAAAGATTAATTTGTAGATCACTGTGATAATTCATTTGGAATTTAAAAATGTATTTTCTATCTAACCTTAATATCCTCATTTCCACATCTCCAGACTGTGGCCGTCATTCTGAACACCTTGGCGTCCCCTGTGAAGAAGGTCGGGGCATCTCTTCTAACACTGCTACCAGCGAGACTCAGACCATCAAAAACTAGAAAGAGAGCTGATAGATTTTCCTTATTGCGTTTGTGCATTAAGACACATTCGCATTGTTATTTTCTGAAATATTCAAATGTTATTATGATATTGTGTGATGTGCAGTATTGTATAAAAATGAGCCATCAGTTCAGCCTTCAGCTCATATTTTGCTAGGAAAATGGGAAAGAGGTGCTGTGATTTACTGAAATACGTGCAAACACACAGAGAAATGCCATATGTAAGGCAACAAAAGTCCATATTTGGTATGACCACCATTTTTCATCAACACTGCAGCTTCCATGTCACTTCTGTAAGTAGTCTGACTCCCTGGAACCAACCTGTGAAGAAATGAGGCATGGTCCAAGACTTTTGCACAGCACTATTACTTTTAGATCATTTTAACTAGTGGGAGGCAGTGCCCTTTTTTCTTTCTTTTCCTTTTTTTTTTTAGAGCTACAGGAAATAGAACCATCTTGCCATTTTAGGTCATTTGGTCTTTTCTTGTGCCACTGGGTGCTAATATATTAGCGTGTTTGTTTTGTGCCCTGGATTAAAACCCACCAAGACTTCTGACTTGGTGATTAGCAGATACTAAAGGACACTGCTTAGTCCAACTGTTCAAAACTTCAGGTGTATATTTATTTATGCTGGGGGTTGGGGATGGGGTTGGAGGGGTTCCAGCCAAGTTTTTCTTAGCAGCCATTATTGTCCTTGTTATTAGCAGCCTTTTCAGGATATTGTTGCCCTCTGCTGGTCCGGTGGAGGACCCAGTAAATTCCCCTGCAGCTTAACTTGACTGTACAACATTTTGTCGTGAGTGTATCTCGAGTCTTGCAGGCAATAACCTCACGAGACATCTCCAGATTGTGACAGTTAATCCAGTTGCTATAGTTGCGTTATGCTGCCCTTAAAGATTTTTGATTGATACCTTGCATTGTTTTTGCACAATATCATCTCCATCAACCAGCACATTTTCGAGCTCCCCACGTGTGTTGGTTTAAGCTGGCAGGGTCTGGATTGTTGATTGTGTTCAGGCATGTGCGAACAGAAAGGCCACTGTGTGTGTGTGTGTGTGTGTGTGTGTGTGTGTGTGTGTGTGTGTGTGTGTGTGTGTGTGTGTGTGTCTCTAACTGGCCCTTTAAGCCAGCTGTGATTGAAAAGACTGTCCGTCTGTGTGTGTGTGTGTGTGTGTGTGTGTGTGTGTGCATGAGTCAGCCAGTGCACCCTGCTTGTGCTATGTGTGTGTGGGGGGGAGTGAGCAAGACAGCTGAGTGCTGCAGCTCCAGCACTCGCTCTCTCAGTCCTTATTTGTTCTGTCTCTTATTCTCATTTTGCCCTCTCTCTTTCACTGCCATGGATCTCTCCTCATTTTAAGGATACTTTTCTGGATATCCTGACTTTCTTATATGGATCTTGGAGCGTATCTTGCTGGGATTTGACAGAGCTCTACCGTGTGTGTGTGTGTGTGTGTGTGTGTGTGTGTATGCGAGCCATGCTCCGTGTTTTCATTCTCTGTGCGGAGCGGCTACAAACGCCGGACGATGACATCAGTGATGCCTACTGCAGCGTCACCTATGACGGTATGGATCTTGTGTCTTGGGGGCCTGAGAAGGGGGGGGGGCACAAATGGAAATCATCCATGTGTCTGCATACAACTCAGATTTCAGATTAATATTGATCTAGTCATTGAAATCTCTCTGAACAGCTGAGAGGTTATTATTGGAAAGTGCCCTCTGATTATCTTTCATGGGGTGGGGCAGAGAAAGAAAAGGCTGACAGGAAAAATAGGCAGACGGAGAGGAAGAGGTGGGCGGATGAGAACAAAGTGAAGAGTTAAAAGAAGCCCAAAAAGTATGTTGAGTGCATTTCTAGTACGTCTGTGTTTACAGACACCCTTTAGGGCACCCCCTCTCTCAGGGAGCTTATAGTGACATCCAGGTTCTTATATTTAAAGCTGGTCCAAAATAAATAAAAAAAAAAAAATCTCATCACATGGACTGAAATTTCACACAGTCACGGTGCACCAAACACAAACAACTTATTCATGTACATAACAAATGTCTGACTTTCTCTTTTGTGCTACCGTGAAACCACCATTTGTGGTTATGAGTGACGTTTCTTGAAAGCTGTTTGTGTGATTGTCTTGAAATTTGATCCACTGATTCATATCCCCCTCAGGATGAACTGTAATGGGTCACTGTAACATTTGAACTGTCCATCAAATTGGTTTGATTTAATGAGAAAATACCTACTGAAGGTTTTCATTCTATTACTGACACTGTTAGCTGTAATCTTAAAGTAGAGGAAGTGAAACGTGAGCTTGTATCCAAGGATAATTTCAGAGAGCTTGCTGTGTAGCTGTAGATGGAGAGCTCGTTCAGACAAAGTAAACTGAGTCAGTGCATCAATTTTGTGTCAAAATGTTGTGGAGTGCAGAGATTTGGATTCAAATTCAGAACACTGGAGGCAGACTTAAACAAAAACCAAGCCATTTTATTGGGGATAAATTTAAAGCCCCAAAAGCAAAATTTAAATCTGGGCAGATACAAAGGGCACAGACACACAACCGGGGAGCACAACAAACACTTTGACTGAGACTGAAGGAAAGACAGGACTATTTATACACAGAGGGCTGTCAGACACTAAAGCAGCTGTAGTGACTAAACAGAAGTTGTCATTCACTAATGTAAGCAAGGGTGCAAAGCACCAAACATAGCAAATCCCAACGACCACAACATGTTGTCATTTTGCTTGGCTGTTCAGTGTCAAGAGAGGCTAGTAAAAAAATATTATTTCATCTACTAACAGAAAGTATTTCACTACTCAGCTGAGGTACGCCTCGGATAACTCGTTCCTTTGAAGAAGTTTAAAGTTTCTGTAACTGCTGAATATGGTATTAATCCTGCATCCCAGCTGAGGGGAAGGCAAAGTTTTCTGACATAAGTGTGTTGTGAACTCATGACACTATGTCTGTGCACAAAAGTTTCCCTGTGCAATATAGGCCAGTATCTGCAGCACACACACACACACACACACACACACACAATCACAATATTTTTATTGCGTATCATGTTGATGATAATCACAGTATTACAGCAGGTTATAAGAGAAGCTACATCATCAGCACAAACAGTAGCCATACTTAACTTTAAGTGATAATATCATTTAAATATATATTTTTTGTTATATGTGCACAATAAGGAGCATAGTTGTTATAGTTTTATATATATATAGCATAATTTTAATTTGCACTTGATTTGCACACAGATTAATGTGACTTTTAATACTGATCATTATTTATGAGTCCTTATATTGTGTTAAGACTTTGACTCTAGAGGTTGTGAATGTAAGTTGTTAGTGTTTGTGTGGCTACGAACAACTGAAATATTTAGCTAGCAACACCATGGCTGGGACTCCTGTAGTGATTAATGACTTCCAGTCAGGGATAATGTTGTGACTGAAATGGTAATAAAACAGTTTTCTTATAACTGAAGTGTTTGGAGTACAGGAATGCAAAAAAAATTAGATCCCTCTCTTTACACACAATGCAAACACTGTGTAGAAGTTCCTGGGCTATTCATAGTCACACTTTCTGACTTAATTTATTATAAAATACTTTTAACTTAAAATGAATTGGAAGTTATCATCCTTAAGTATTACATTCAAAACAATCAAGTTGGTATAACTTGCCCCTCTGAAGATGAAGTTACCTTTTTTTTTTCTCTTTTGAGACAATGAGTTTCCATCCATCCATCCACCACTTACTCATAGTCTGCTCATAGGATGCAGGCTAAGCAGGATATTCCAGACATCCTTCTCCTGAGCAACACTTTCCAGTTCCTTCTGGGGGATTCCGAGGTGTTCCCTAACCAGACAAGATAAATAATGTTTCCAGTGAATTCTGGGTCTACCAAGGAATCTCCTCCCAGCTGGGTGTGCCTGGAAAACCTCCAAAGGGAGTGCAGGTGGCATCCTGCACAGATGGGTGAACCACCTCAGCTGTCCTCCTTTCAACATGGAGGAGCAGTGGTTCTTCTCCAAGCTCCCTCCAGATGTCTGAGCTCCTCACCCTCCCTCTGAGACTGAGCCCAGTCACACTAAGGAGGAAACTCAATTTGGCCACTTGTACTGTGACTTTACTCTTTTGGGTCATTACCCAGATCTCATAGGTGAGGGCTGGAGCGTAATAGATTGGTAAATTGAAAGCTTTGCCTTTTCGCTCAGGTCTCTTTTCTAGTACAAGTCTGACAAATCAAACCAACTTATCCAATTTAACAATGTTTGTTCAAATTGTTCTCCATTCCTTAAAGTTTATTGGGAGTCTGAACTGCCATTGAAGGCCAATTCATGAACAGCTACAGGCCAAAATTAAAACCGCAGAATTCTATGCACGTTATAACTGGAGTTACGCACACTTGTAAACAACATGGCATCCCCCTGAAAACAAGAAAATGAGCTGCTATGTCATTATGTTTGTGTTTGGCTGGATGAAATTCATGTCCAGCTCACCCTCTGAGACAAGAGAGAGTTTGCAGTTGTTTTTGTTGATTGTGCAGTGCGAAATTTTGGATTACACAAAAGCTATGATGATGCACTACTAATCATGCAGTTATTGGATGATTAGTAGTGCATCTCTGAACCCACTGTCTTTAAATTGTGGCCACTTGACAGAATTAAATTATAATGGCTGAGTCATAGCCATGGTGAAACAGCATATTCAGCCTGTGAGTTATGAGCAAAATTTGCATTACAGTATAGAATATGAATGGTGTTCATTACTGCAGTTTGCTGGGATGCAAACCTTGTGGCTTCTCGATGAAAGAATTGATGAACAGCTGAACACTCAGGTTGTTTTTAAGCTTCTCCTCCCCGGCTGATATCTGACACTTGCTCTGCTTTAACTCATCTGCTGCCCCTGAAAGCTGAACGCTGTCTCGGCTGCGTCTGCTCTTAAAAACTGCTGCATCATTTCTTTGAATCACTAAGGCCTCAAATGCTGTTGAAGAAAAAAGGCTAGTAACAGATACCCTGGATGGATAGTGTAAGATCATTTGTGATCATTTCTGTCCTAATACCATCTGGTTACTCTCCAGTGATTCCAGGATCCTTTAAAGACAGGAGACTGGGCTTAAGCAATGAAAACATGCAGTCATGTTCATGTAAATCCTCTTTTAGAAGCCTCTCTGCAGTGGCAAAGATACCACATTCAGTATGTTATAAAGTCAGTATGGCGACCATGTTACCAGAGCTGTTCACATGTCTGGCAGATAAAGAGCAACACTGTTCAGTGGCTGTATAGTGTGGTGGTTCACACATCCTCCTAACAAGCACAATCCTCCAGTCCAATTCCTGGAAGGAGACACAAATCCCTCTGGGGTTGCGTCAGGAAAGCCATTCAGAATAAAAAAATTTTTTTTAAATCTGCCAACTCAAATATGTGAAGCTAACTGCTGTTTATTCACAAAGGATCAACCCAAAGAAGTTTTTACAGTTTCTAATATTACCTCTTACACCACCTTTTTGCTCACCATCTTCTGAGAAAAGATGTATAACTCTATTTGAGCACTTGAAGTGCTGTCTTCCTACAAGCCTCATCCAGCCATTTACACAACCACTTTTATGCCCAAGTGCTTTTAACCTAACAATCACACACTCATACAATGGATACATCAGGGAAACATTTTGACATTTTGAGAAACGTGAAGCTAGAGACACCGGCGACCATAGTCAAATGTCTTCCAGGGGCCAGAGCAGGCGACATTCATGGAAACTTGAAACTGCTGGCTAAGGCTAATCATAGATTTGGTAAGATCGTTATTCACGTCGGCAGTAATGACACCCGGTTACGCCAATCGGAGGTCACTAAAATTAATATTGACTCGGTGTGTAACTTTGCAAAAACGATGTCGGACTCTGTAGTTTTCTCTGGGCCCCTCCCCAATCAGACCAGGAGCGACATGTTTAGCCGCATGTTCTCCTTGAATCGCTGGCTGTCTGAGTGGTGTCCAAAAAATGACGTGGGCTTCATAGATAACTGGCAAAGTTTCTGGGGAAAACCTGGTCTTGTTAAGAGAGACGGCATCCATCCCACTTTGGATGGAGCAGCTCTCATTTCTAGAAATCTGGCCAAATTTATTAACCCTCCTAAAAACTGACTACCCAGGGTTGAGACCAGGAAGCAGAGTTGCAGTCTTACATGCCTCTCTGCAGCTTCTCTCCTCCTGCCATCCCCCCAAAACCCCATCCCCATAGAGTCGGTGCCTGCTCCCAGACCACCAAAAACCAAAGCTAAAATCAGCAAAAAACTATTTAAGCATAAAAATTCAAAAACAATAAATAATACAGCTTCATCAACTGCACCAAAAAATAAAACAATTAAATGTGGATTGTTAAACATTAGGTCTCTCTCTTCCAAGTCCCTATTAGTAAATGATTTAATAATTGATCAACGTATTGATTTATTCTGCCTTACAGAAACCTGGTTACAGCAGGATGAATATGTTAGTTTAAATGAATCAACACCCCCGAGTCACAGTAACTGTCAGAATGCTCGAAGCACAGGTCGAGGAGGAGGATTAGCTGCAATCTTCAATTCCAGCTTATTAATTAATCAGAGACCCAGACAAAGTTTTCATTCTTTTGAAAGCCTGACTCTTAGTCTTGTCCATCCTAATTGGGAAAATCAAAAACCTGTTTTATTTGTTATTATCTATCGTCCACCTGGTCCCTACTCAGAGTTTCTGTCTGATTTCTCAGACTTTTTATCTGATTTAGTGCTCAGTTCAGATAAAACAATTATAGTGGGTGATTTCAACATCCATGTAGATGCTGAGAATGACAGCCTCAACACTGCATTTAATCTATTGTTAGATTCAATTGGCTTCTCTCAAAATGTAAAGGAGCCCACCCACCACTTTAATCATACTCTGGATCTTGTCCTAACATATGGCATAGAAACTGAAGACTTAACAGTATTTCCTGAAAGCCCCCTCCTGTCTGATCATTTCTTAGTAACATTTACATTTACTTTAATGGATTACACAGCAGTGGGGAATAAGTTTAATTACAGTAGAAGTCTTTCTGAAAGTGCTGTAACTAAGTTTAAGGATCTAATTCCTTCATTGTTATGCTCTTCAGTGCCATGTGCCAACACAGTGCAGAGCAGCTACCTAAACTCTGCTCCCAGTGAGGTTGATTATCTCGTCAATAGTTTTACATCCTCACTGCGTATAACTTTGGATACTGTGGCTCCTCTGAAAAGGAAAGCTTCAAATCAGAAGTGCCTGACTCCGTGGTATAATTCACAAACGCACAGCTTAAAGCAGATAACCCGAAAGCTGGAGAGGGAATGGCGTCTCACTAAATTAGAAGATGCTCATTTAGCCTGGAAAAAGAGTTTGTTGCTCTATAAAAAAGCCCTCCGTAAAGCTCGGACATCTTACTATTCATCATTAATTGAAGAAAATAAGAACAACCCCAGGTTTCTTTTCAGCACTGTAGCCAGGCTGACAAAGAGTCAGAGCTCTGTAGAGCCGAGTATTCCTTTCACGTTAACTAGTAGTGACTTCATGGATTTCTTTACAAATAAAATTTTAGACATTCGAGAAAAAATTATTCATAACCATCTCAAAGATTATTCTTCATGTTCGGCTGCTTTCAGCACTGCTGGTATTTGTTTAGACTCTTTTGCTCCAGTTGATCTTTCAGAGTTAACTTCAATAGTTACTTCCTCCAAACCAGCAACATGTTTATTAGATCCCATTCCTACTAGACTGTTCAAAGAAGTCTTTCCAATTATTGATGCTTCAATCTTAAAAATGATCAATCAGTCTTTATTAGTTGGCTATGTACCACAGACCTTCAAGGTGGCTGTAATTAAACCTCTACTTAAAAAGCCATCACTTGACCCAGCTGTCTTAGCTAATTATAGGCCAATCTCCAACCTTCCTTTTCTCTCAAAGATTCTTGAAAGAGTAGTTGTAAAACAGCTAACTGATCATCTGCAGAGGAACGGTTTATTTGAAGAGTTTCAGTCAGGTTTCAGAATTCATCACAGTACAGAAACAGCATTAGTGAAGGTTACAAATGATCTTCTTAGAGCCTCTGACAGTGGACTCATCTCTGTTCTTGTCCTGTTGGACCTCAGTGCAGCTTTTGATACTGTTGACCATAATATTTTATTACAGAGATTAGAGCTTGCTATAGGTATTAAAGGTACTGCACTGCAGTGGTTTGAATCATATTTATCTCATAGACTCCAATTTGTTCATGTAAATGGGGAGTCTTCTTCAGACAGTAAGGTTAATTATGGAGTTCCACAGGGTTCTGTGCTAGGACCAATTTTATTTACATTATACATGCTTCCCTTAGGCAGTATTATTAGAAAGCACTGCATCAATTTTCATTGTTATGCAGATGATACTCAGCTTTACCTATCAATGAAGCCAGATGACACACATCAATTAGTTAAACTGCAGGAATGTCTTAAAGATATTAAGGCCTGGATGACCTCTAATTTCCTGCTTCTAAATTCAGATAAAACTGAAATTCTTGTTCTCGGCCCCACAAATCTTAGAAACATGGTGTCTAACCAGATACTTACTCTGGATGGCATTACTTTGGCCTCCAGTAACACTGTGAGAAATCTTGGAGTCATTTTTGACCAGGATATGTCCTTCAATGCACATATTAAACAAATATGTAGGACCGCTTTTTTGCATTTGCGCAATATTTCTAAAATTAGAAACATCCTTTCTCAGAGTGATGCTGAAAAGCTCATTCATGCATTTATTACTTCTAGGCTGGATTATTGTAATTCATTATTATCAGGCTGTCCTAAAAGCTTTCTGAAAAGCCTTCAGCTGATCCAAAATGCTGCAGGTAGAGTACTGACAGGGACTAGAAAGAGAGAGCATATTTCTCCCATATTGGCTTCTCTTCATTGGCTCCCTGTTAAATCTAGAATAGAATTTAAAATTCTTCTCCTCACATACAAGGTCTTGAATAATCAGGCACCATCTTATCTCAAAGACCTCATAGTACCATATCACCCCAACAGAGCACTTCGCTCTCAGACTGCTGGCTTACTTGTGGTTCCTCGGATACTTAAGAGTAGAATGGGAGGCAGAGCCTTCAGCTTTCAGGCCCCTCTTCTGTGGAACCAGCTTCCAGCTTGGATTCGGGAGACAGACACCCTCTCTATTTTTAAGATTAGGCTTAAAACTTTCCTTTATGATAAAGCTTATAGTTAGGGCTGGATCAGGTGACCCTGAACCATCCCTTAGTTATGCTGCTATAGGCCTAGTCTGCTGGGGGGTTCACATAATGCACTGTTTCTCATTCACCTTATTTACTTTGTTTATACTCCACTCTGCATTTAATCATTAATTGATATTAATCTCTGGCTCTCTTCCACAGCATGTCTTTTCTCTCCCCTCAGCCCAACCGGTCGCGGCAGATGACTGCCCCTCCCTGAGCCTGGTTCTGCTGGAGGTTTCTTCCTGTTAAAAGGGAGTTTTTCCTTTCCACTGTCGCCAAGTGCTGCTCATAGGGGGTCGTTTTGACTGTTGGGTTTTCTCTGTATTATTGTAGGGTCTTTACCCACAATACAAAGCGCCTTGAGGCGACAGTTTGTTGTGATTTGGCGCTATATAAATAAAATTGAATTGAATTGAATTGAATTGAATTGAATTGAATTGAATTGAATTGAATCAGGGGCAACTTGGGGCTCACTATCTTGCCCAAGATACTAGGCAGACTGGAGAAGCCAGGGACTGAACCACTGACCTTCTGATTAGTAGGCTCCCACTCTACCTCCTGTGCAACAACCTATCCCATGTTTGATGGTGCAAAGGTAGTGTTGATTTAATATCTCAGTAAATAAGGCTGCAGTTTGCCAACAAAGCTGGTAAGCCAGCACTAGCACCAGATGAAATTTCTCCCAGAACCTAAAATCTAAAAGCTCTATGTCCTGTGTGCTGGTTTAGCTCAGTGGGTAAAGAAGCAGCCACATACCACAAAGCCAAGTGCTGCAGCTTTACACTGTGTGCCTTCTTCTCTTTGCCTTCACTAAAATCTAGCTAATAATGGCAAAAAATGTCAGTTAATCTACAGTAGGATACACTCAGGAATCATTTTTGTGGTTCCTCGGATACTTAAGAGTAGAATGGGAGGCAGAGCCTTCAGCTTTCAGGCCCCTCTTCTGTGGAACCAGCTTCCAGCTTGGATTCAGGAGACAGACACCCTCTCTATTTTTAAGATTAGGCTTAAAACTTTCCTTTATGGTAAAGCTTATAGTTAGGGCTGGATCAGGTGACCCTGAACCCTCCCTTAGTTATGCTACAATAGGCCTAGGCTGCTGGGGGGTTCCCATAATGCACTGTTTCTTTTCATTCACCTCTTTTTACTCTGTTTATTCCCCCCTCTGCTTTTAATGATTAGTTATTATTAATCTCCGGCTCTCTTCCACAACATGTCTTTTGTCCTGTCTCTCTCCCCTCACCACCAAACTGTCACAGCAGATGACCCCCCCCCCCCCCGAGCCTGGTTCTGCTGGAGGTTTCTTCCTGTTAAAAGGGAGTTTTTCCTTCCCACTGTCACCAAGTGCTGCTCATAGGGGGTCGTTTTGACTGTTGGCTTTTCTCTGTAATTATTGTAGGGTCTTTACCTACAATATAAAGCGCCTTGAGGCAGCTGTTTGTTGTGATTTGGTTCTATATAAATAAAATTGAATTGAATTCTCTTATGTGTAGTCCAAGAACAAAAAAATGACTGAATTGATATCTGGCAGTAAGAAAATAAATGATAATATGCCCAAAATAAATACAAAGAAAAACAGAAAGTCTAAAGTCATGGTCACATGGTTTCCTTTCCCTGCTCTCAGTCTCTGCCAGTGCACATCTTCTCACAGAAGAGCAGAAATTAGATTTATCGAGTTGACGACAACACGCTATGAAAGATTTGTTAGTTATCTGCAGCACCGGGTGTCATGGACCCAGAGTTTGGAGTTTTCATTAACTTTGAATTCTTGTTTATTATTTGATGGTTTGTTTGGTTCTTAGTTTATTGTTTGTATTTGATTGTCATGGTCCTTATTTTCTTGAGCCTTAGTTCTTTGTTCCACTTCCTGTTTAGTCCCACTTGTATTCTTAGGGTTTACAGTGATCCCTCGCCTATCGCGGGGGTTACGTTACGAGACCCCACGATAGGTGAAAATCCGCAAAGTAGCGGCGTTATATTTAGTTGTATTATTTATATATATTTTAAGGCTTTTCCCACTTTCTTATTAACCTTTCTGACACTCTTAGAAACACTTCATATGCTCTTAAACACGAAGATGTCACAAAAACACAACACCGCAGAGCTACACTACGCGCAGAGATCAGATGTCGATGTGAAGTGGACAAGAGAGATGCTGAACGTATAGGCAAACATATGGTCATTGAGCCAATAGGTGCCCAGGATAGACTAGATTGGTGCCTTGAGTTTTATCTCCCCTTATCTTGTCATCATGAATAGTTTCAGCTGTCTGATAGTGTTTCCACTTCCCTCCTTATCTCACGTCTATACTGTACATATATAGCCTCAGTTTGCCTGTGATCCCTGCCTGTGTCATACTGTCTTCCTACCCTGTTAGTTTAGTTAGTGTATTTCTTCCCTGCTAGCTTTTTGTGTGTTTCTGGACGTTGTTGTATTCTGGGTTATCATCAGCCACAACAGAGACTCACTTTTTCAAACAGTGATGGTGTGAAACACTGAAACATTTGAAGCCATTCCACCAGAATTATATGAGGTTAATTCTATGTACATATAAAATAAATTGATGAACTGTGTTTGAGTTAATCATCGCATGAAAGAAGTCTGACTAGATTTTATTGCTGATGAACATACTGATGGGGCTCTGAAGAACAGGAGAGAGGAGAACAGGATGCATGAGCAGATGACAGATGAGAATATCACTGAAACGACTCATTTTATCAGTACATAATTAACTTCCTTGTGTGCATATACAGAACTAAATCTTTACACTGACACTGTACAGTGTTGTTTTTTTTTTATTATTATTTTAATTTTAGGATCCTAAGTATATGGATTTCTAATATATTCCTACTCCAAAAATCTTTCCTCACCACTTTGTAAAAATGCTACAGTTAAAACATTTGCTCACTGCAAATATAATTTATAGAACAGCTCACTGCATCATTGGCTTCAAATAAACAGAGCCACACAGTTTCCTTTGCATTATATGAATTTAGCATCAGCGCATCTAATCAAGAAGAGCTATATTCTCGTAACTCCCTTGTTATGTCATGTGCTGCTGACTGGGTTCATAGGGTCATGATATACATAAATACAGAAGAGATAAATGGTTGTAAAGACTGATGCTGAAATGACCCCGCAGCTAAGGCTTGCAAGGGGAAAAAAGTTTTTTTTAAAAAGAAACAGTTAAGACCAGAAAGTTTTCAATTACATGATCCTTCTGTGCCAGATTTCTTTAGAGCTCAATGCATGTGTAAAACAACAAAACAGTATCATTAAATATACTTTAGGTGGTAACATCAAGGGACTACTGCTTGAAGTAAATGTTCAAACAAGCAGATGCCATGTATGAGACTTTTATGCTAGTACAGGGAACTTTAAGGGGTCTGCTTTTAAAATATGATGGATGATGCTTGCAGATGTTTAAAGATGATAATTACTGATATCTCTATCTATCTATCTATCTATCTATCTATCTATCTATCTATCTATCTATCTATCTATCTATCTATCTAGATAGATAGATAGGTATGTAGCATTGTGTTTTCTATGTATTCTTTGGACAGTGGGGTACATTCATATTTGCTCAAGTGCTAATTTTAAAACTCTGTTACATTTTTTCTTGTTCAATTTACTTAAATCAGTGCATTAAACTTCATTTATGGCAGTCTTTGAAGTTTACTTTCTTACCTTTATGCCTACATGATGATGAGCATAGTTGAGTTTTCTTGTTTCAGTCAATTATTTGAACTTTCCTAAGGCCTCAGTCACACAGGCTGGTTTGCAGCCACCTGGCAACCAGAGATCACTCGGGACAAACATGTATTCCCTGACCAGTATGTATGTGGTTGCTGGCATTTGCTGAGTGAAATTGGTTGCAAAGAGGTTGTCACAGTCATCCATAGTTTGCATTAACAAAAATCAGCAGTGAAACTGTGAAAAGTGTTGCGCAAAATGGAAGTCGAGAGCATTCGCCTCTCCTTCCAACGTCTTTGTGACCAATTTCACGTAGCAACTGCCAGCAACCTCGAGCAACCACTCACCATCCGGTTGGGAATACAATTTTTCCCCCCAGTGACCTGCGGTTACCAGAGGGTCAAATATACAGGGCCAAACAGAACACACTGAGTCATGATTGAAAGCGCACAGAAACACCTCAGAGAAAATATAAATACATAAAAACACATAAATACAAAACTGATTATGAGCTAAAGAAAAATAGATGTGGCAAACTCAAAACATTTTAAGCATAAAGTGTAACACACGCACACTACTCCAAATAAGAAATTAGGGGTTTGTGTGTATGCCCCACATTAAATCTGCAGGTGGCGCTATCTCACTGTGCATACAGTTGGTACTAGCATGGAATTTATGTGTCTTAGGGTTAAGGTTGACACCTTAAGTCTGCCTCAGCTAGCCTAAATTTTTAAGACAGTAAAATAAACACTGACACCGAGAGTGGCAATAATAGTGTCTTTAAAATGATTTTCACTCTATCTAAATTAACCTTTTTGTAAATATTCCAAAACTTCTCTCAGTCCAGTTAAAACTTCAGGACTTTTGGTGCTGACGTTATCTTGAATGGCACAGAGGGGCTTGTTGATCATTTCAACCAATTAAGATCATGTCTTAGAACAACAAATCCTCGAGTCCTTAAATCTAACTAAATAAAACCCACTGAAACTCCTGGAATTATATGCCGATGTGGATGTGCAATCCTGCAGGCTAAATGATCCCTGGATTATAGCTAAAAATGCAGATGTTCAGAGTTTCCAGAATTTTGAAGGTAGTCAGACACTTTGTTCCAAATGCTAAAGGAATTCATGATTTAATCGATGGTGACAGTTTACTGAAAACATAAGACAGAATGCATCCCGCAAATATACAAACAGATGAAGCAAGAAAGGGATTAAGAGAGTGACTGAGGTGAAAGAGGAGATAAGTCGATAATGTGCTGGCAAATGTTTGGGCAACAGAGGGAAACAACCAGAAGACGAGAGGAAAAGAGCTCAGGAAATGTTGAGATTTCCTTTGGTTGTGAGGTGTGTGTTCCTGACATGCTCGCTCATTGCTCTCATTCCCTACGGGAGTGTTAGAGGGAGCCAGAAAGAGACAGAAACTGGCTTTGTCGAGACACATCTCCACTTAAGAAGAAGAGCTTTTATTTTGTAGTTTCTGAAACTGCCTGATGTTGTGAGGCAACGTTGAGAAGACATGTGAAGACAATTTCCTTTCTGGACTTCCCTGGATTTTCATTCAGCTTTCTGATAATTCTTGATTTTTGGTCTTCAGTTTTGGCAAATAAGGACTTGAGTTACTGACTGATTTTTAAAAAAAACAAAAAACAAACAAACTTTGGCTCTTTCTTTTTGGTCTTTGTCTTGCGACTTTTCGGTCATTATCGTTGTGGTTATTATCATTACAGACTTCCTGTAGTCATGTAACCAGCGGTTCATTCAGCCTCGAATTCCCCGTAAATTCTTTCTGAGCAAGTTCTTTTAGGCTTGCAGCTTTCAGGATTCTGCTGGGCTTTCATCATGTTACGCTGCACTCTTCAGCGGGCCAACAACTTAAAACACTCAGACCCTCAGGCCAGTGTCATTTTCAGAGGTAAGAGAATGATGGGACATTCGGAGCATCTGAAAACTCAGGCAGTAATGGAATCAACTTAGAGAGTTTTCTGTTTTTGGCATAAGCAAGTCAACTAACTCATGTCTGTCAGAACAATTCTCAAGTCAAGTTCAGCATAAACTAGATCAGTTCTCTTAGCTTGGTTTTTGGTTTCCATCAGCTCTTGAGGGAAATATCTGTCTCTTTGGCTTCTGAAAGCTCAAGCTGGACCCAGTAGTTTTTTTTTGTTTCTTTTTTGTTTTTGTTTTTTAGCTATTTTGGTAAAAGCATTTCCCTAGCAAAAGCTACGAGAGCAAGAAAAGTGAACCAAAAGGCAAATTTCTGGAGCAGATACAAACTCGCTGTAAACTTCTGTAAAATTGAGGGGTCATTCAGGTCGTTAGTAATGTTTTCACATTGTTTTGTATTGTTAAAAATAACAATGAGTCCATTGTAGCATTCAGCAATTCATTATTTGAACAAGCGCACATAATGCTGATAAGGGAATATAACTTTGGTGCATTAATTGGGCATCTTTGTTGTTCGGCATTTAGGGATACCAATTGTGCTGCCAAGTTTGTTTTTAACTCTTAACTGACCCTAGCGAGCTAGGCTGACTAGTTATTTGGCTAATTAGCTGCATTGCCAACATTATTGGGGCTAATATTGCTAATATTACTGCCACATTGCTGTTTTTATTCATGTAGTTTTAGCACTTTTACTGTACATTCCTGTGTTCAATCTGAACTAAAGGAAAAAAGGAAGAGTTCTGCTAGCATTAGCAATCTCTTTTTCATTCATGTGTTTGTGCTGAAAATAACAGTCTGTCAATATGACTGTTACAGGTTGTCCTGCAATCTCAGCCCTTTTTACTGTAACAAATTATCTGAATCAGACTATGATGGTTGCCTAAACACATAGCTAACTTTGGTCCTCAACAACTAACTTACTGTGCGGGTGTTGGATTTAAATTCTGTTACCAATTATTGTTGATGGAAGCTTGCAAAAGTATTGCATAAATCAAATTACTAATGTAGGTGGTGCTATTAATGCAGAAAATATGAAAATGGTAATTGGACTGGCACTTACATATTGCTTTTCTACTCAGTTTGAGCACTCAAATATCACTTGCTTATCAGAAATATATTGTGACATCAGCTCATATGTAATCATGACTTAAGTCCAGGACTGTAGCTTCCAGTCTACACCTGTGTATGACTGACTGGAAACTTCTAGGATACGTCAGGGAAGATGGAGCAAAGTGAAGGCAATTTAAGGCCCTTTATACCTGCCGTTGTCAGGTCAAACGTGATGTCACAACTGCTAGTGCAAGTTGTGCTTTGGTGTTGTTTGGGATTGTCATGCGCTCCTCGATTTTTGCAACCTGGCGTGGGTGGCATGGCTGGGTTGAAGACGCAAGTGTATGACTTTGTCAGTTTTACCACTATTTTAATAATGAGAGATGAGGGAGATGTTGCAACTGCTTAAAAGGATGGCGACTGTGGGGATAAAGACCCCTCTTCTTCTACTCCTATACCAGAATTCATACAGAGACTTTTTCTGACTGGAGACACCTATCGTTCAATAGAAGACTGCAGCAAGTCTGACATGCCCTCAGCTCCAGTATAAATGGTGACAGGGCAGTGGCGAGGTCACAGTTGGCTACCATAGATTAGCCCTCAGCTATTTGGCCTCAGCGGCATTCTTGTTTTTCCATCTGATTGTTTTTGTAGGCCTACTTTCCATGACTCAGTGTCTGCCTACTTAATGAGGAGAGCTCTGCTTTCTACTTCCTGCCTTTGTCCACACACAGTTTCCTGGTGCCATCACACACATGCTTGTATCACCCTCTCACCTCAATCTAAAGCTAATTCTAACTTGAGTGCTAAGATCAAGTGCTCAATTTTAAATGAAGAGCAGTGAAAATCTCTTTCAAGATTTAAAAAGCAGCACGCAGCTGATGGTTTTCCTCTTTGGTTCAGTCAAAAGGAAATGTCACCTTCCTCATACACTATGTAAATCTGGTGCAGTGGCTCTGCATCTTTCCTTTTCCAGGGGAGCCAGTGAACTGTGATTTGCAGAAAATCATTCAGTGCATCAGAGTGAAACTGAAACTACCCTGTTATGTTGCTTTCGTCATACATCTGCATTTTCATTATGGGTAAACTATAGAAGGCTGTCAGAGGACAGTGTAGGAAAATGCTTACTGAAGTACAAGGTCAGGGGTAGTGCTAAGATGCGTCCATGCATCCCTGGACCCATTTTGGAAGTAGAGGTTCACCCTTGAATATGTCTAATAAATGGATGTGTGGTAGACGCATGTTTTTCAACCTTCCAAATCCCCAAAAGTCCGCACCATTCTAAATTTTGCCTAGGCTTACATAGGAAAACATCCACCTTCAAAACTAATTTGTCCTTCAGCTGACAACAACAGTTGTGTAACGTGTAGCTCATTGCCTTCGGATTTCAGCCAAAATGGCCACAAAATCAAGATTTGTACACCTTTAGTAGGTCCTTCCTTAGTCTATGGCTTAAAATCAAAGAATCATTCAATTACTATGCATTATAATAATGCAACAGCATTTCCTTCCCAAGCCTCCCCCTAGGATTTCCAGACACTCAGCAGTGGCCTAGCCCATCCCTCTGTCTGAGTCCCTTTGCTGTATAGCAAGTTTGGCCTTTAATTTCAGGGTACAGGCAAATGTATATGTACTCAGTCAGTATTTAATATAATGATTCTGTACATAAATGCTGGCCTGTGCATTTGAATAGAAATTAGAAAAGCATACTCAACTGATCTTTTTTCTAATTTCAGATGAAAACAATGTGATGGAAGATACCCAGCCTGATCCTAGACACATGTATTTCTGCCATTGCTTTAGTTCAAAACATCTTTGTTTTCAAGGCATCTTCTTCAGTTTACCTTGGACACAACCAGAAAATCTCCAATATGCAAAGCACAGTTTTGCATATGAGTATGGTTATGCTTTTGGCATCAGTATGATTTAGAAAATATGCTTTACCACTGAAGGCGGTAAAGCAGAAAACTAACTTTACCTCCCAAAATGATGCTTTAGAGACCTTAAGTATAACAAACAAATAATATAATTCATCTATAATCTTGTTACACTGATGTTGCAGGAACAAAAACAGATGGGTTAGTGGAATTTGCAATACTGAGCTGCAATACTTGGAAGAATTTAGAGTTCAGTAAGAAAAATGTCAGAAAGAGAGAGAGCATTTCCTCCCTTCCAGAGCACAGATACCATGTCCATTTTTAGAAATCAGGGATGTTAATAGTAGGCACTTTCAGAAGAGGAACAGCTGCTGTATGAACTAACTAATCTCAGCTCAGCCATAAGCATATGTTTTAGATGTGATTAGTTTAAATTATTTAAATACCTGTAAATATGTAACAGATCCCAGAGCTTTTCCAGAATGATTTTGGCCTATTATAGAGATTAATACAATAGAAATGTCTATGGAAATATACCAATAGCATAACCAATTTTGATCTCTTTTTGCACAAGGTTATGATGGTTGCGAGGCAGTTTACTGACTTTTTCCCTAAAGTATGCTGTGTGTGCGCATGGGTCTGCGGGTGCAGTGATTAAATCTGGCAATGTGCGCTAGTGTTTGTGTCCCAAGGGCAGGATTTCCGTCCAAAGTGTTGTTATTGGCACAATGTGTGTTGTTCTCTATCAAAATAGAAATAAAAGCTTGCACCCTGCGCTAATTATAATGTGGATCCCCCCCCCCATGCATCAGATTCTGCTGCTCCTCCTCTTTTCTGTTACTCTACTCAGAAAGGCCTCAACCAAAAAGGGGATTTGAACCCCGAACCTCCCTGCTATGCGGCAACAGTGCTCACTACTGCACACTGTGCCATGTCACCTAACACTTAAAAATCCAACAACTGTGAAGTTGTTTCCATTTCCAAAGTAACTTTTTAGAAATATTTAAAATGGTGAAGCATTTACATTTAAGTTTTATATTGTTCAGCTACTAGTTGTTAATCAGTAGAATAGTATGGAACTATTAGTCAACATCTGTCTGCATGCTTGCAGTCCATAACAGGACTTGTGGTCAAAACTCCACAGGGTATCTTAAAATTTATTCTAAAATTCAATTCAATTTTATTTATATAGCACCAAATCACAACAAACAGTCGCCTCAAGGTGCTTTATATTGTAAGGTAACGATCCTACATTAATTACAGAGTAAACCCAACAGTCAAAGCTACCTCCTATGAGCAAGCACGACAGTGGGAAGGAAAAACTCCCTTTTAACAGGAAGGAACCCCCAGCATCTACCAACCTAGTTTCAAAAAAGTTGGGACAGTGTGTAAAATGTAAGTAAAAACAAGTTATAAATCTTAGAACCTCTTTTTCTATTCACAATACAAAACAGGAAACTTATCAAAAAGAGACATTTTACTATTTCTAATCTTTCCAAATGTTATTGGACCAAATGTTTCAGGCTCTGACAGTGAAGGTCTAAAGTTAGGCTTCCTATACGTGTTCCAAAACCCAGAGGGCTGCACTGTTCTATTCTCAGCTCACGATAGAAAATGTGCCAAGCTGGATCAGGAAGTTAATGCTGTGCCACTGTGTGATACCAGCCCTTGAGAGATTCTTGCAGCTGACACATGCACACATACACACATGAATGCAGTGTAACCTCTCGACCTTTCTGTGGAAGGGTGGAGATGTTTTTTTAAAATATCCTACAAGAACGGAGGCACTCTTACGTAGGTAATTTATGTGTGTACGCGCGTGCACATGCTTGGGTGTGTGTAGATGAATAGGTGGTTGTATCACTCTCTGTGCTTGTGTCCTTAACCTGAGTGATGTCTGTAGGGAAAACAGGAAGACAAACAACCGTTCTCAGTGTGTGAACAGTGGCAAGGTACATGTGTGTGTGTCTGCATATTATGAACACATGTATTAAAAACATGAATTGTACTACAGCTGAGCCATAAATATGTGACTGATGACCTTTGGTTTCCAGGTTTCCAGTGAATTTTTAGACATCTAGTTACACGACTAGAGCCCTAAAAAAAAAAAGGTGTACACACAGGAAATATTCACAGCAATGTGCTGACCAGAGACCACAGAAAGTTACTAACATCAGCATCTTCAGCCTACTGGTGAGGGTAGTGTGAAGTGTGTGAAGTGTGTGTGTGTGTATAGAACATGGGCGTCGCTATCATGACATCACCCATTGGTTTCTGTACTTCAGTTCTGAAGCCTTGAGATGAGCGTTTCTGCCATCGCTATCTTGGTTTCAAAAAAACAAACCTCATTGGCTGATGACTTGTGATAGGCAGGTTACATGCAGTTTTATACCACAAAAAAAAATCTCCATTTTAAAACATTGTATGACCGAGATTTACAAAACAGAATAATTTTTTTATTCAGTGTGACACAGAATAAGTGACTGAGACCATGAACGTGTTTACAGAGGTCAAGTCAGAAAGCACCAATGAATGTGAAGAATGCCACTGATTGACAGAATAGCAGTTCCTTCATTTGTTATTAGTTATCAACCTGGTATCTCAGCAAAGCATGCAATAGACTTGCTGGCCCACCGTGTGGATGTAACGCTTTGCCTGTCTTAGACGTGAAATGGACACACGTGTTTAAGTTGCAGTACCAGCAAGGGGGCAATAATTTACTTTAAACCAATAAGCTAGATGGCTGATATGCATTTACATTTGGCCTCCCTACACCTATCATCTCATCTTTTCTTTCTCTTAAGTAATCTTCGTAATGCAGTATCATTGAAATGACTGCTAATTAAGATGAGACAAGATGCTGCAGTACCAGCAACATCCATGCTTAGGTGTGTCCACGGACCAGCAGGTCTATTATACGCTTTGCCGTGACTGCTGTAATACTGTGTTGAACACCTGCCTCAGTGGGAAACGTTGAAGTTGTTGAGGTCTACATCATTGCTTTGTGTAGTTACATTAATGGGAAGGTGCACAGCATAGACTTACTGCAGCACTACGGTATTAATCACCTATAAATTACTATAAAAACCTCCCTACTTATTAGTACTTATCATTGCACATCAGTTATTTTATTTATTTATTGTTGCATACTTGTGGATCTTGTCCCTTTATAGTTGGTTAAAATTCTGTAATTGATCATATTTAACTTTTGTAATCTCCTGACTTTTCTTCTACCAGCATGAGGTCATCATATGTGGTTGTGAAATGTATCAACATGTAAAGCTTGTCCACCTGTTCTCCTTAAGTAATTACTTCTACCTAATGCCATTATTATAAAAAAATTAACATCTGTATTCATTCAAAAAATCTTAATGCACAAATAACTGCAAAGTTAATGCCATTCCTTTCAGCTTCAGCTGCCTTTGGTGACATTTAGCAGACATTAGCATGTGTCTTCTGGCAGTGCCTCCATGGAAATGAATAAATAACTTCAAAGATCAGACAATAGTCATTGTCTCTGTTTCCTTTGATCTGGAAAGAACAGTTTAGTCTCTGTCTAAACCAATTCCTCTGTTTTACCAAAATTAAATGGAAATCATGATAGTTGTCCCCAGTGTGATGAGTCACATTGTCACATGTTTGTGCACATGCTGTTTTATAAGAAGTCCTCAGTATTTGAGCAATTATTCTGGCAGGTTAATAGCCCGCCTCACCTCTCACTCCTGGTTGAAGTTGGCCAACGGGCAGGAAATCAGAGCTCCGAACTTCATGTTACAGGAAGTCACGGAACGATAACACAAACATGCACAAATACACTTATTGTGTGTAAGTAGTTATTTTAGAGGAGCATATTTGTACCACTGTGTATGTGTGAATTTATTTCCATAGCGGGCCTTTTTGTAAGTATTACATGAAGGACAAGGAAAAAAAAAAAAACCTCAACAAGCATCACACCATAGCAGCTGACTAGAATTGAAATACATTTAATCATCACATTTAGGAACTCAAGTAAAAATACACATTTTACGTCATAAGATAAATTTCAACTCCTCATTTTGTTTGTCAAAAATAATATATATATTTTGACTTCACGTGTTCAAATTTTAGCTTTTTATGGAGAAGTGTAATTCATTCCAAAGTTTAATGGCACACTGTCTAAAAGTGTCTCTGTCTTTTAACATTCATACTAACATATCAGAAATCACGTCGTTGAGTACTGCAACTATGAAAGAGTGGAAAAAAGTCACAAAAATATGATGGAGCAGTTTTGCTGTGAATATTATACAAGAGTGTCACTGGAAAATGTAACCACTTTTCTAGTTGCTAGTTTGCCACTGTGGATAGTTTAGGATGGAGGGTGCAAGTTTGTTTTAAGCCGACTGCAACTGAGTCTTTTCTGAAGGCCCTGAAACCATGAATTATGTGCATAATCAAAGTTTCACTGGAGTAGAGGAGAACATAGAGATAATATATTTGACTGACAGGTTTCTAATCTTGTTAAGTTCTCAGTTACTGGCAAAAAGGATGCTTTCAGTCTTCCCTGGATAGCATGAAAGCTTATTTTCTTCCAGCCAAAGGCTAATGGATTCTAATTCTGAGACTATTCAAGTTCAATATCTATAGGATATTAAACACACTACAAAAACAGATTCTCCATAGGACAGTGTTTACGTGGAAGGACAAAAACTAATTGACCTAAAATAGAACCCTGTTGTACACCACAAGTAACATTTCCAAGGCTTGACCTTGAGGAGCCATTTTTTAATCCGCATACTGTTTTCTTTGTGACAGACAGGACTTGAATTATCTTCTGGTTATCTAATCACTGTAGATCCCAAAATGAGAAACAACTGCAACTCTATTTTCTATATTATTTTCTATTGTATTGTATATTATGTAGGTTACATGGCTAACAATACGTTGTTAGGTATCTACACTAACTAACCTGCTGGCTAGTTCAGAATTTAAGAAACTTTTTGACCCATAACATTACACACGCACACATACACACACACACAAACACACACACACACACACATTTGTTTTGTTAGCCAACTATTAATCTCACAGGTTCTATTTATTTTATTTGCTTCAGGTACCAAGAAGAAGACAAAGGTCATCAAAAACAACCCTAACCCTGTGTGGAATGAGGTAAGTCCTCCACAAAGCTTCAAATTCATTATCAGTTGTTAAAGGTCCTGGGTGTGTGATCATACAGTGTAAAGTATTAACTTATTGTTAATGTGAAACTAAATTGTAACCTTATTTAAAAAAAAAAAAAAAGGGACCCTGCCTCGTCTCTGTAAATGACTCATAGTGGATTTTACAGGAAGGTCAGAGTCATCATCATAGAGACACATATAGACTCTACACAAAAACAAACAAACAAAAAAACTTAATGGTGATAATGCTAACAGGCTTGCAATTTAGGTAAGCCTGCTAGTTGTAAATTTGCTATTTCACATTAATTTGTCATTGGTTACTTTGCAAAAAGGCTACTTTTAGCTGCTCCTTTATTCACAAGGGTAGCTCATATCTAGCTAGGAATTTGGAACAATTAACTTCCATTTTCTACTTAAGATAAAATTATGCTATATGTAGTCAGCAATTTGCCCGTATTAACAGGAAGGCAAAAATGAGCTAACATTAGTCACAAGAAAACCAGTTTGGTTTCAGCTACACAAGCCAAGCAGGAATTACGCAAGGGGCAAAAGTGTTATGTGCTGGTTGTAAGGCAGGCAGGGTAGGACCCAAATGCAATGTCTAAAAACACAAAAGACACAAAATCTCAAATCCAAGGAGAGACACTAAACTGTAATGCAAAAGCCTTGGAAAACAAAGGGGGAACACTGAATAATGACGCAACAATGAACAGAAGAAAACTGAGGGTTAAAATACACACAAGGTATTTAGGGAGAGTGGAGACAGCAGGGAGAACAGGAGAACCAAATAAGACTAATAACACAAGGGAACGCAAAACACACGGGACAAGGGACTGTCAAAATAAAACAGCAAGTGACCAACCCAGACACAAACACAGACTGACACAGCACGAGGAATAAAACACACAAAAGACAAGGGACAATGACACAGCAGGACAAACACACACTGGAACACAGAGACACGGGGAAGACGAGAAGAACAAGGGAATGCAGGAATGGAATACTATAACTATAAATAAAAGAATTCAGAAAACTATAACAATCTAAGAATCTAACCGTGAGTAAACTGAGAAACATAGCAGAGAAACAACAAAAAGCAGAACCTCACAGAAAAAACAAAACACTGCGCAAACAGCCCAGGACCAACCATCCAACCATCCATCCATCCATCCATCCATCCATCCATCCATCCATCCATCCATCCATCCAACCATCCATCCATCCATCCAACCATCCATCCAACCATCCATCCATCCATCCAACCATCCATCCATCCATCCATCCATCCATCCATCCATCCACTTCCACTTGTCCTGTTCAGGGTTGCGGGGGGAGGCTGGAGCCTATCCCAGCTGACACGACACAAAATAGGCTCAACACTGGTTTTATTGGAGGGACCTTTGATTGGTTTTGGGGATTCAAACCAACCCTGAGCTGGCTTGCTCCTGACTAATGGAAGTATTAGCTTACCAACTACCTAACGTACCCTACAAGCACTTACAAAATGTCAACCTTGAATTCAGTAAGCTTGCAATATTACCAGCTGGTGAAATTGTGACAGCATTGCTCTATGGTATCAAAGTAACATGACCACAAACCTTTTTGCAACACTGCAGTAACGTTATAGAATAACGTAAATACATTTCACTAATGTAACAAAGCTTGGGATAATGATAGATTTAGATTAGATAGATTAGACTTTATTAATCCCTTGGGAGAGTTCTGTCAGGGAAAACTATACTGATACTATATTATGTTGTCAAATATAATGTTTTTAGAATCTAAATGTTGCACATTCACAATGTTGTTTTATGATGTTGCTGCAACAGGGTCCTGGACTTCCACTTTTATGTCAGTGTTACGTAATTTGAAGAATTAAACAGACATAAGAAACCAACAGAGACAGTTATTAGTAAACTGCCGCAAACAAAATTGGGTTGCGGCAGTTTACTAATGGAAAGAATTCATATTCACATTCTTTAAAATAATGAGGTTTTGATGATCTGTATCTCAGTCATTTCCATTCTGTTTTGTGTATCAGGTTTTGCTGTTAATCTGAACCTCAGTGCTTTTGCTGGTCACATCCCCATTTTCACTCTTCTTTTTTCCACATTTGTTTCCTTTAGGGTTTTGAATGGGATCTGAAGGGGACTCCTCTGGACTCTGGAGCTGAGATTCACTGTGTAGTTAAAGATCATGAGAAAATGGGGAGAAACAGGTACTCTATGCTAGGCTAAATGTATGCACTGATGCAGTGTGGCATCAAAACACTTTAATAAATGAGCAATGAAATTGTGTAAGGCATTTTATTTACACAAATAATTCTATGACCCAGAAATGAGCCAGTCTAAGTGGTTTTCCTTTTCTAGTCAGGCAAGTGCGCTCTCACACTCAGACACTGACAGGTGTTATGTTTATAAAGTCGCAAAAAGAAGCATAACTCTCTTAAATATTAAAAATAGACCAAAGAGTAACATTTACTGCATTTTCATCGGTGGCTGTTTGTAAGATATTTTAGTCCTACAACAGAAATATGCTGGCCAACAGACAGATAAGGAAGGGATATGTATAAATGTCCCCTCAGATAAGAACCGTGGGATTGTTAGACTGAGTTTGGGTGGATGGAGCTGTGCGCACTCACAGCAGAGGTGTGGCCAGTGGCCGCTTCGGAGGGTTATTTTTGGATTTTCCACTCCATCAAGATGTCAGGTGAGTCGGAGTTCTTTCAGAAGGGAAGGGGCACGAGTGAAAGAATCAGGTCATCCTCTCAATGTGGTTTTTATTCTGCCATATTTCCACCCATTCACTGATGTGCTGGATGATTAATGGATCCATGCATCAGCTGCTCAAAATACAAAGGTGTGACCTCTTGGATTTGACTGTGTCCTCAGTTCAAGCATTGAGGGGTTTTTTTTCTGGTGGTTTTCTAGTTTTATTAGGCATATTTTCTTGGACTTAATGTGTGAAGTACACTTTTGGCATTCTGGGGTTTGTTTCCTATGTATTTGCTTTAGCCTTGTTGTTTTGATGCTTAGGGCACCTACATGTGTGTACTAACAAAAATAACCACTAAAGTTACTGTAGGGAATAACTGTGGTCATTCTAAGACACTAGAAACTGGCCGTGGATGGAAAAAGAGAGACTAACATTTCATCAGACACTAGGCACCGGTGCACCACAGTTAGGTCACATGATCATAGGTCATCTTTTGCCGTCAGTGACTGCTTGAAGTCTAGAAAACCATCACCAAATACTGTGTTTCCTTCTTTGAGATGCCCTGTTAGGTGAAGATGTCTCTTGATTGGAGACTGTGACAATGATGCGCACAACTCCTCGAGACTGTTTTGGATTTGGCTAAATGTTGTGAAGGGGTTTTTCTCGACCAAAGGTTCTGCAATCACCGACTTTAGTTGGTTAGCCAGTGCATACCTGATTTTTAAGAATGAACCACTCCTAAAGTTGATGCTCTCTCTCCCTGATAGGATTATTGTGGTTTTTCAGCCTACTGAAAACCCACAATAATCCTCCTCTTGAACTGACATCTCTTTGATTCTTATAGCAAAAGTTCCAGGGAAGAATTACCAAAAGCAAGATCAGCACTCCAGATCTTTAATCTGCTTAATTTGTCATAATCACTTAATTTGGTATAATGAGGGAACAGATCTGACCTATGAAACTGTTTATCAGTCAATTATCTGATTTAAGCCTCTGAAAATGGAGGACCATGTATAAAAAAGAGCTGTAATTCCTAAACAGTTACTGCAGTATTTTAGTTAAACCCCTTGAATTAAAGCTGAAAGTCTGGACTTGAATCACATCTTGATTGTTTGATTTAAAGGCCACTGTGATGATGATGTACAGAGGCAAACCTACAAAAAAAAAAAATAGTCTAAAAACCAAAGTCTACCTTAAAAATTTTTTATTTTGTGTCACCAGTTGGTTTTAAGATCCATCTCTGCGTTTTCGCTTTGCGTCTCTTTCAGGTTTCTGGGGGAGTGTCGGCTGGCTCTCAGAGACGTGCTCAGCTCTCCCAACCTGGCCGCCTCCTTCACCATCTCCCTGCTGGACACCAAGAGGAACAACACAGGGGTGAGCGCACAGAACAGCACTGACAGATTCATGTGCAGCCTAACTGGGTCATGACTCAGAGCACAATCATTCAGAGTTTCCTCTTTTGAGCTTAAAATAAAGTGAGAAGCATTTCTGAATCGGTTGATTTGTTGCTTCCTTTGTTCCTCAATTATACAAAACAAAAATCCAGTGAAATACAAATAAATAAATAAATCTCACTCCATGCTGTTAAGTTGAGGAATAAATAACTGCATTGGATTTTATTTTATTTTTTCCTGATGTGGTCTTTAATGTCAAGAAATCTGGTCGGTAGGTTGGTTGGCGTGTAGGTCTAGGAGTTGATGACTGATGTGTTCATGTGCTGCTGGGAAAATCCAACATAGGTCTTTTGCGTCACCTGCTGAACACGTTTATATTTCTTGTACTTTGTTGTTGGAAAATCTGAACTGAAGAGATCAACATGTCTTGGTGTCTTTTTAACACAAAAACCTCCCACCCTGTGAAATCAAGTATTGATATTGGCAGCATTCTCCAGGTATTGCTGCACATTTGCTGTCATTGTGTAATCTACTATTGTGGAAAAAAAAAGTTGCACTTTCTACCCTTTTCACCACATGATGAGTCACTTCAAGGTAAAGCAATAGTTTTATATTATACTACTGTATATTATACTACAGTGGAGAAGGTTACAGTTTACAAGCCAGCACAACCTCTCATAACATGGTGGATAGCCACTTAAGTGTCATGGTCCTGAGCTGTTTGCTCAGTGTTTGTGTTTTGGTTTTTTCATGTTGTATTTCTTCTGTGTTCTGAGTTTGCTTATGACTTTTGATCCTTAGTTTGTTATAGTTTTTGAATTCTGCTTATTGTTATTGCATTTCATTCCTGTCTTCCCTTGTTGTTCTTGTCACCCCGTGTTTTGGCCCCGTGTCCTTTGTGTTCAGTTTTGCTCCCTTCGTGTCGTTAGTGTCCTTTTGTTCACCTGTGCCTCATCCTCCCCAGCTGTCTGTCTTTCCCTGATTATCTGGTGTATGTGTATTTAAGGTCTCAGTGTTCTTTAGTTCATTGTTGCGTCATTGTCTGTCTGCCCCCCGCCGCCTCTGTGTGTTTGTCTAGTAATCTTGTCTAGTTTCCAAGGTTCAGTTTAGCAGTGATGGGCAAAGGGAGCCTTTGTGAAACACTGACGCGTTCGAAGCATTCGTGCTGGAATAGTATCGAAGCTTCGAAACGATCTGAAACCCATCTCCACCGCGACACCTACTGGCCAATTTGGTTATCGCCAGATCTTGATAACGTTGTTCTATGAAACGATGACAGAGAAGCCCCACAGACAAGTTCAAACAAAGCTACTGATTATACCTGACTATCAATAAGTTAAAGTTAAAGACAGCAAGCTGTGACTGCAGTGAACAGAGCGCTTCATCAAACACTATTTTCTCTGTTAACATTCGTGAGGCTGTTACATTTGCTTAGTAATTCAGTGGAACATGCAACAAACTAATTTATAAAATAAAATATACTGAAAAAAGGTGCTATGTTTATTATGATAACCACACAGCCATATTTGGGCTCAGTCGGCTTCGTTTCTTTGCCAACCTTGGGGGCAAAAAAAAAAAAAAGGTTGGATGTATTTGGTTGACTTTTAAGCTTTCTGGGAGTTCGTGTCATCAGGTTCGTCAAACAAAGCCAGAAGCTGGCATAGCGTTTGGCTTTATTTTCAAAAATAAATGTTTAAATTAAGAAAAAACATAATATTTTCCTTCTGTAAAAGAAAAAAATGGCTTGACATTTTCACAGGCTAATTCTGACCAGTCACAACAGTCATTTCCACATCTTCACACCTTTATAAATCTGAGCAAACACGTCATCCTCCACTGAGCAACTTCTGAACCATGAAGAAGCTTTACTTTATTTTATTTGAAATCTATACTAGTGTGGATAGGTCGCAAATAAAGTAAAGTAAAGCTTCGTCTTCCGGCATTAAAGCTGTTTTGAGTTCAGCTCTGCTTCGTGCATCCTGCATTTGGGTCCAACTCTGCCTGCCACACAGCCACATATGACATTAAGCTTTTAACTTATGAGATATAGCATGTCAGACAGGAAGCTATGGAGCTGCTAAACATTTTGTTTTGCACCTTTGGACAGAGTGAAATAAGCCATTTCTCTGTTTCTAGTCTGTGTGCTATTTTCATTTTTACTCTACAGCCAACAGAGAGACAATGAGCCAATTCTTTGCTGTTTGATAGCATCTTTCAATTTCTTCAGCGTTTACACTGTAGAAAATACTCAAATGCAATCATTACACGGCAGGGCCATTTTTCTCTTTTGATATCTGACTTCAATAATCAGTGACCACTTCACTGCTACAGAACATTGTTAGGACAGCTTTGGACACCCTTTTGCTTTCAGAACTGCCTTAATTCTTCATGGCATAGATTCAGTGCCTTGTTTGGAGCAGTTTTTTGAGTTACTGCTGCCTTCCTATCAGCGCAACGCAGTCTGACCATTCTCCTCTGACATCAACAAGGCATTTTCTCTTTTTTAGACCATTCTCTGTAAACCCTAGAGATGGCTGTGTGGGAAAATCCCAGCAGATCAGCAGTTTCTGAAATACTCACACTGTCAGTTATAAATCACCTTTTTCCCCCATTCTGATGGTCGTTTGAACTTCAGCAGGTCTTCTTGTCCATGTCTACATGTCTAAATCCACTGAGTTATCTCCATGTGATTGGCTGATTAGGTATTTGTATTAAGAAGCAATTGAACAGGTGTACCTAATAAAGTTGTCATGAGCGTTTACATGTAACCTGAGCAAACGTTTTATAAATACTGCATCAAATCTTTTCACATCATCTCTCTCTCACACACACACACACACACACACACACACACACACACACACACACACACACACACACACACACACACACACACACACACACACACACATTTTGTTTGTTTGTTTCAAATATTCATCTTGACATACAGTAGAAGTCAAAAGATTGATCTGATCTGATCTCCCTGGTTGAAACTGTTAACTGAACCACAGGCAGATGGATGTTGATGTTGTTTCCATGTAGAATAGATGTCACATCATTCAGTCTCTTAAAAAGTGAGAAGTTTATATATATTAGGTATTTGTCTTTTTTTTTTTTAAACAATAACAGTTAATATGTGTAGCACATGGTGGTGAACAGAAGTCCACACAATGTCTTGTCCATAAACAGTTTCTTTTTCTTTTTTAATAAATAGCACTCTTAAGTTTTTTTATGGTTGTGTATATGTAAATTTTATTCAATTTGTTGAACTTAACACATCACATCACATCTGCGGCTTTGGTTCATTTTGGAATTATTTATAACCCCGACTAGACTTCGGGAAAAGTCTTGCTCGATGGAGACCCACATTGACACAATACACGCATAGCCTAGAAAAACAAATTGTCCAGTAGACTCAGTTTCCAAAAGAGCTAAAACTCAAATTGGTCTCTAGAGAAGACCAAGAAGAAGCCGGAGTACAAGTTGTGGGCACACACAAACCTTGGTGGGCCACACCTACTGTGTTCTCTTTCCCATCCTTGCTTCCTGAACCCACAACAAAGTGCTTCCTGTCACTGTCAATGGACCAGATTGATGTCACACATGTGCGCACACTGTATGGCGGGTACAATGTGTGACATCTTGTTGATGTTCTTTCCTTACTTATAAAAAATAAAAAAATAAAGTGGAATCCAAGTGAGAAAAAAACTTTCCAACTCTTTGCTTCCATAAACCAAGCTGCACAGATTTAATAGGGCAGATTTTAAAAATTAAAAAAGAGAGAAAAGAAAACAACACTCAGTGCCAAGATAGTCACATTTTTACCATTTGCTGCAAAGAGTATGGGGTCTCTTAACTTGTTGACCAGAAGTAAGACACAGTCTGATGGGTTTGTTTACAGAAACATTACAGCTTATCACTTAAGCTGCTTTTTCCTGTTGAAGGAAACCAGCAGAAGCCAGCACTGCTACCACAGGGTAACTGATCTTGATCACAGTGTGCAGGAAACAGGGTCTTTAGTGGTGTGGGGGGGTTTAATGCCACTTTCAGTTTGGGCAAAGGAATATCTGGGATTTAAACCCGGGACCTCCCACACCCCAAGTGACAATCATACCCCATAAACCATCGAGCCACATTGACCCAAAGCATGAAAGGAGGAGTGGAAATCTCTGACTTTAATTCAAGCAATTTCCTTTGGGGCTGAAAAAAGCCAATGCATAAGTGCCAAAAGTTGCAGTTTTCTTTATGGCCCACTTGAGGCTCTAAAAATAAGTCGGTACCCACAGACTTCCCGTGTTAAAAATACCCAGTTTAACAGCATTAAACACATAGTTACACCCTGGCATAAATGTTTTGTTCTTTTTGGATATTTTCTAGCTCCATAACTGTGTGTGTGTGTGTGTGTGTGCGTGCGTGCGTGCGTGGGGGGTTATAACTCACTCTTGCATCATCTTTGGTGAAACGGGGGTGTCTAACTCTCTAAGCCTAACCCCAGTCTAAACGACATGGGTAGGAGACCATGGGTAGGATGAAGCCCAGCGCAGTCAAGTTACTTACTCTGTGCCATCTGTTGAACCGCTCTTTCATCATCCTTTCACTTTCTCCAGTTTCTCTCGTAGCGGTTTGGTATCACTTCCTGCTGCTGCTACAGAAAGGTGGTGTTTTTGTGTTGCTGGATTAATTAGAAATCTCTAGATAACTTATTTCACAGTGTAATCTCCACGTGCTTTATCCAAAGCACACCCTCTGTTGAATCACCTATAAATTATATTCACAGTGTTCACTTAGGGTGTTTTTAGGGATTCGTTAGCTTAGTGTTGCTATTAGCTTTCCTGCTCTGTGTGTCAGATGTTTAGTTACTCCTCGGCCTCCTTTAGCAGTAACGATACTTGTAATAAATGTAGTCTGTTGTAGCTTTGGAGACCAAGCTTTTCCAGCACCCTGAAAATCCTGTAGCTAGCCTGGCCCCTGTAATCGGTGCGGACAAAGGTAGCTTAGCCGCAGTTAGCTCTCCTCCAGCAGATCCCAAGCAGCCAGGAAATAAGGCTGGCTGAGTGACTGCGAGGAGGAAGCTAATCCTAAACAGAAGCCCTCGGTACACACCACTCAGCGACACACCCGCAGAGGAACAAACTCTGGTTATTGAAGCTAGTGACACCAGCAACACAGCTGATTGTCTTCCAGGGGCCAGAGCAAAAACTGCTGGCTAAGGCTAAACGTGAGTTTGGTAAAATAATCATTCACGTCGGCAGTAATGGCACCTATCGGTTAATCGGAGGGCTTGATGTGCTTTGTGTTCGAGCGTGCACTTCCAATATTGGTTATCATATTATTAAATAGCATTATTATTATTGAATTATGGGAGCCAAACTCATCAATTTGCATTCCTAATATATTTCATGAACATTACCGTCGATTAGTTGTCTAGTCAACTAGTTGCACACATCCCTAGTTGTAACCCTTTAAAACGTCTTTCTTTAAAACATATTCTTCTACAAATTGTGTTTTCTGCCATCTCTAGGCCACGCTGACCCTGCAGGTTGCCTACATCCCTCCTCCAGGATTGGCTCCAATGTTCCAACCTCCTCCTCAGCCAGAGCCTCAGCCTCATAACAACCCCACTGTGGAGCTTGACACAGTCACAAGTAACATAATCTGTCATATAATTAAAGAATAAACATAATCGTCCCTTCTTTTGTCTCCATTTTGTCAGTTTGCTTCATGATTTACTTCCTTGGACTACTTTCTTTGCAGTGATCTCTTTAGATACTTTGGGTGAAGAGGACACGGAGAGCATGTTGATGATTGAGCCCACAGAGGACCAGGAAGCTGACGATGGACGCTCCATGGTGATTGTTGGTCCTCAGGGCCCCCCAGGCCAGGAGTCTCCCACCGCCCAGACGCCCAAGCGTTCACCACCATCTTACCACACCCAAGGAGGGCTGAGGAAGAGGAAGAGAGGAGCCAGCAGTCAGCCCAAATCGCTACCCAACAAACCACAGGATATACAGGTTAGTTACAATACAAAAAAAATGACACATTAAAACAATATAGAGGGTGAAGCAGTGCACAATATAGACTTACACTCCATACGTGTTACTGTGCGTGTGTCTTCTTGCCCAGATTCGTGTGCGGGTCATCGAGGGACGACAGTTGCCGGGTATCAACATTAAACCTGTTGTTAAGATAGCAGTTGCCGGGCAGTCCAAGAGGACCCGCATCAGAAAAGGAAACAACCCTGTCTTTGATGAGGTGACTAAATGTTTTTGCCAGTATGTTTCTGTTGATAACTTTGTTTTTTGCACTGTCCTGCTTCTAATTATAACTTTATATATTGTTTCCCAATCAAGCTTCAAACTGCACTTACTTCCCTCCACAGACTTTCTTCCTGAACTTCTTCGAGACGCCCTCAGACTTGTTTGACGAACCCATCTTCATCACCGTGAGTGTGAACTTCTTCATCTTCTTTTTATTTCTTTACATTGAATAAATGAGTCGTGTAGGAGGCAGAGGAATTCAACATCATCAACATTCCTTATTTCTAACGTAGTTAAAATCTTTTCCTGCCTGACAGGTATGCAACTCTCGTTCACTTAGAACCGATGCCGTGATTGGTGAATTCAAGGTAAACTGCCAAACTTAGAGCTCTAACTTTAGTCTGCAGTTTGCATGAATATTGGACTGTGGTGTGCTGTGAACTTGGGGAAAATGTGCTTTGGAAATGAGAAGAAATCAAACATCTCTCCCGTGTCCTGTTTTCCACAGTTGGATGTGGGGACTGTCTACAGTGAGCACAGTGAGTATATGTTTGTATGATCCCAATATTTTTGGTGCATTTGTGTGAAAAGAGTAAGCAAGGATCAGTGTAAAGCTAAGCTGTAAATTATTTTAGACTGATACTCATTTTGATGATCATTTCATTAACTTGATGGTTAGAACTCTCGCCTCACTGCAACAGGGTTCCTGGGTTTGAACCCGCTGGCTGACCAGGGCAGACTTACATGTTCTCCCCGTGTTTGTTTGGGGATTTTTTTCTGGGTACTCCAGCTTCCTCCCACAGTCCCAAAACACGTTAGGTTAATTGGTGATTCTAAATTGGCCATAGGTGTGAATGTGAGTATCACTCTGTATTATCCCTGCCATAGACTGGCCATCTGTCCGGCGTGTACCCTGACTTTTTCCCTGTGACCACTGGGATAGGTTCCAGCATCCCTGTGATCCTTAACTGGATAAGTGGTTAGGAAAATGGATGGGTGGATTGCTGTTTTCACACATTGTCACTGCTGCGCTGCACTTTTCTACACAATACCTGTCAGAGGGTTTCAGCTTGTTCTGATTATTTGCTGCTTTGTGCTACATGTGAGAAAGGACAACTGTGGAACATTTCTCCAGAGTTTATCTGTCAAAACGGCTGTTGTTTATTCTAAACCTCTCCCTTCTGTCTCCCTTCTCTTCAGGGCACTGCTTCTTGAGGAAATGGCTGCTGCTCTGTGACCCTGATGACCTCTCTGCTGGGGTCAAAGGTTACCTGAAGGTCAGCTTGTTTGTCCTAGCAGCTGGAGATGAGCCACCGGTGAGTCTTGTACTCGTATCCTCAGTAGTTGAGGACATGGGTTAAATAAAAAGTCCTAGAAGGCTACTTATAAGGTTAATTAAGTCAAAAACATGGGTCATTTCATTTTTGTACATAGCTGCATTCTTTCTGCGCACCTGAGTGCATAATGATGAGTGGATATTTGTACTTTGATCTGTTTCCAGGCTGATAAACGTGAGTGTGTGGAGGATAAAGAGGATATCGAATCAAATCTGTTGAGGCCTGCCGGTCTGTCTCTGAGAGGAGCCACGTTCACTCTGAGGATCTTCAGAGCTGAAGACCTGCCTCAGAGTGAGTCTTCGCTGTTTGGCTTCTCTTATTTCATGTGCTTGGAAGAATATACATTGAGAAATTTCTCATTTGTTTCTATGTCTGAAGTGGATGATGCCTTCATGGATGGGATGAGGCAGATTCTTGGGTTTGATAGCAACAGGAAGAACTTGGTGGATCCTCTGGTGGAGATTCACTTTGCTGGCAAAACGGTGCATATGACTTTATAGAAATTTTATATAATTATATTGGCTAGAAATATTGTTATTCCACAGCAAGCAACAGAAAATGGCAAACTGAAAAAATGTGTATTGTTTGTTTTTCAGGTCTGCACTAAGATTTTGGAGAAGAATGCCAATCCACAGTGGAACCAGAGCCTGGCCATGCCTATTAGAGTGAGAAATACAGACAGGCAATATGGACACATATTTTTATGCAGCTTAATTGTTGTACCAAGAAAGTGTGTTTTTTATTGTCATTGTGAAGTGCATGATTTTCTCTTCTTCTTCTTCTTCCCAGTTTCCCTCCATGTGTGAGAAGATGAGGATCAGAATTCTTGACTGGTGAATCCCAGCTGATATTATGTTTTTTCTTTTTGGCTCATCAAACTAAACAAAATATTCATGATTTTGCATGAAATTTATGCACATTTAGAGCAAGTACTTCTTTTTTTAAGTAAACCATTATAGCAGAATGACTGATCTAATTAAATTTAAAAAATCATGATAATTCTTAAGATCTGCAGTCATAATCGAGGCGTGGATTATGCAAATTTGCTCCCGTTCAAAGATTATGAAAATGTGCCTCAACGGGCATCACTGCGAGCTGAAGGTTTTTAACTACCTTATTGGACTTCAGTCTCATTCCAGGAGCCTTTTTAAAATACGATTCTCCTTCTGCACCTCCCTTTTTAACCTTACTAACTGTGACCCACTGGGGAGGTGTACGCTATGGGGCATTAGCACAGTTAGCAGCAATGTAGTGACCACAGGCAAAATAACCATTAGCAATGGGAGCAAAGAATGCTGTTGACTGATGTATGACAGGGTGGTAAATACGTTGTAGGGTTACCAAGTTACCGTAGGCTAAATGTCCATTCATGAACAACCGTCACCTGCAAAGTGATTTCTGATGAGCTTTATATGTGTAAGAGCTGTGGATTCTTCTATGACCTTCTCACTTTAGGGACAGAGTCAGTCACAACGATGTTGTTGGCACCACCCACATCTGTATGTCCAAGATCTCCGCCCCTGGAGGAGAGTTAGATGGTGAGTAACTAGTCGAAACCAGTCTGAACTGGAACTCTACCTGGCCAGTTCAGTTTAGACTGGTTCAGGCGGGGTTTGGACTGGACTGGACTGGAGTGTTGGCAGCTGGTTTGATTAGTGACATCCAGTCATAGTCACACTGTTTGAAATGTTTTCCAATACACTGTCTAAAAGCAAACTTTCATTTGCCAACTAGCTGTCGTGTTAGGGAAATGCCCAACATGTTTTAGAGGTATATTCAGAGGTCTCAGCTCAAATGACCTTTGGTTTCATCTACTACTTTTGGCCAATTTTTCAAAAATAATAAATTTAGCTCAAAAAGTAAGAATTTGTGTTTGGTTGATTATTTTTTTGTTGTAACAGTGCTTCTTGGTAGTAAATTTTATACTGTTGGAAAGCCTGATTATTTGTCCTTCAATGGTGCCACATTTGTAAGAAGGATGCATTTGTGGGTTGAGCAGCAGAGTTGAGTATGTAGGTTATGCTCATGAAAGACTTGCCGAATCTTCTCTGCCAATGGCAAACAGCTTATTCTGCTATTGACTTGTCTTGAGCTGCTGGTACTCCAGGTGCTGACAATCAGGCTTGTCATCATTTAATGCAATCTCAGTGCAGAGAGGTATCGAGATGAGATTCTGCAACCAGTGGCAATCTCATATCTCCACAGTCTGGGACCGAACTCTATCCTCCAAGATGACAGTGCTCGTCCCCACAGAGCGGGGTTTATCAGAGACTACCTCTAGAATTTGGGAGTGGAGAGGATGGAATGGCCTGCCTGCAGTCCTGACCTCAACCCCACTGAACACTTGTGGGATCAGCTTGGGCGTGCTGTTCTTGCCAGAGTGACCAACACAACCATATTGGCTGACTTCTGGTTGAAGATTAAGCAGCGTGCATGACCAGCATGAGGAGGCGGTGCCTGGCTGTTGTGGCTACGTATGGTTCTTCCACATGCTGCTGTTTGTTAAATGAATCAATTGTTAAATTGCTGTTATGTTCAGTTTCTTCAGACTTCAGTCATCTGGTCCAACAAACAAATCAAACAAGAGTCAACAGCAGAATTAGCTGTTAGGCATTGACAGAGAAGCTCTGGCAAGCTTTTCAGGGGTGCAGCCCACATACTCAGCTCTGCAGGTTCCTTTTAAATGTGGCACCATTTAAGGGGAAATAAACATGCTTTACAATGGTATAAGATTATTTCCAAGAAGCATCGTTACAACAAAGAAATAATCGACCAAACACAAATTTCCTCACTTTTTGTGCCAAGTTTGCAGATGAATCTTTTTCCGGCCATTGCCACTTAAGCTTAATTTGCAGTACTGCACTGTAAAACAACACCAGTTAACACAGTGCTATAGATAAAACACGAGCTTTATTCAACAGATTTTTAACTTTTATAACGTATCAGCTCAGGAATATAACTCCGTTTGATCAGTGCGGTTGCTCCCTGCAAACAGTTAAGCTGTTCCTTTAGTTCTCTTGGGAGCTGGAGCCTGAAACAGCAGATGCATCTTTCAGACGTGACTTCGAACAACTTCTGACATTTCGCAGAGCCCGATCTGCGTGTGATATTTATATCATTTGCTTACTTGAACCTGAACAGCTGGAGGCGAAAGCCAAACATTCAAGGTGTTGCTGTCCTGCTGATTGTGTGCACTGACAGCAGCTGTGCTGGATAAGTTGTCTTTGAATATGTGGTGCTGGCTTCACAAAATGGGCTTTGCACTTTATTGTGCATAGAAGAATGTTTCAGTTATGTTCATAAACATCGTTATTGACACTATTGAAACTGAGATTATGACTGTGTTGAAGTTAAACCTTCGAGAGTGTGCAGCTCTAAAATAGACCACTTTAACCCAGTGCATCACTTTATAGCTGATGACCGTGTTGTGTTTCAGCATTTGAGTGGCTTCCACATTTTTACGATTTTTCCTTTAAGCCTTTGAAATTTTGAACTGTATAGTCTCAAAGCACCAAATGGATCTTGCAAGTGGTCCAGGCCTTACATGGATAATGCATGGATGTTTCTTCACTGACGTGCATGAATACTAACTTGGTAATGTTTGTGTGGTAAACACACTGCTTGAGTTTTCAATCTTTGGAAATGCACAAAAAGAGAAGATGCGTGAGCTCAGCTCATTGTTTGTGATTGTTGTTGCTTCTTTTTCTGGAATACATGAATAATGACGAGTCATCTTAACCATACCCAGATTAAGACAAACCAGAAAGTCTGTATCACTTTCCTAGAAATACTGCAGTACTTAAAATAAATAAATATATATAATATTCTGTAGCGGGACAATTTGAATGCATAAACATTTTGTGAGCTCTTATGATGTGCAGTTTTATGAAACATGCAGAATAAATTAATTTCAACCAATCAGAAAACTATATATCTTTTGTTTCCAGTGTGGTCTTCAGTCAGATGTCTAAACGTACTTTTTTAAATGCATTGTATTAGTTTTTAGATTTACAAAGTCTGAATAGATGTACTTTTAATGCTTTTTACCACCCATTGGTTTCCATTCATTTGTCTTCATAAATAAATCAGTAGACTGTTCAAAACTGCCAAATATACAGTTAAAATCATAGTTTGTTTATAAAAAAATTGAGTTGGGCTGCAGGTCTGAAAAGTGAAGTCAAGGTGGAAGTGCCTTAAATCTGCATTCTGTCTAATGGCCAACAGGAGGCGACTTCTCAAGTTATGAGAAAGTCAGGATTCATAAAGATTCATAAACCATGAAGAAATCAGTCCATTGCGCACTTGATTCATGACCTCAGTAAACGCTTTCCTGATGAGTTAGACGTATACATGTATATACATGTAGACTATAATGAGGGGTATGCTTTAGAGCCAATCCTCTGTTCCTGAGTCAGATCCACCTCACTCCTCATGACTCCTGGTTTTTAAAATCCAAGGTGGCAACGGCCATAATGCTCAAGTAAAGGCTTCGAAAGGGGACTTCGCCGTCCGTGGTGGTTGTGTGCATCAGTCAGAAGTGATCCACTCACCTCCATGTTTTTCATCAGCCTTTATCTCCTTTTATTATATTTTCTGTTGCCAGTAACTGTGAGCAATTTCCTGTTTCATGCTGTAAGGCCATCCACCAGATTTCCCTCCAAATCTGACTTAGTGGGTCACACATAAAATGTAGTATCACTGCCACTTCTGGCAGCAATAATCAAAAATTTCTAAAAAAAATTAATTATTGTTGTAAAAAAAAAAAATTAGGGACAAAAATGTACCATCTTTCATCGACTTACTAAAGTTTTTTTTCACAGTATTTTCTGTGAAGTACTGTTTCTGCAGTCATTTTTTTCACAGTTGTCCGCCTTGTTTCAAGTCATACACTTCAAACAAGCTGAGCTGAACTTGCACTGAGTGTTTTGGGTGTTGTGTTTGAGGCTTGAGTTTGAGTTTGAGTGGCGTTCAAAGACATCTGTTTCCTCTCTTTCTGTGATTCTGAACCATCCTTCCTCTCTATGCATTCAGATGACTTGACTCCACGGAGCGTCCACTCTGGCAGTACGTCCACCATCCTCTCTGTAATGCTTTTGTGTGAAAGAGTTCATCAGTCAGTTCCACTGTCTCACTGCGTTGCTGTGATGTCTGTTCTCTTCTCTAAACTCAAATCTGTTTCAATCATGGCTAAATTCTGGAGAAATTTAAAAAAACACCTGATCCTGATTCATCAGTTAAACAGTTTCATTGTATTTCATCATACCTTCTTGATTTTAATCACACTTCTACATCTTGACCCATTCATAATAAAACTTTGTGTCCATTTTCTGTCCTTACAGTTGACGACAGTCTCGGTTTCCTGCCGACGTTTGGCCCGTGTTTTGTCAACCTGTACGGCAGCCCCAGAGAGTTCACCACCTTCAACGACCCCCACGAGGCTCTTAACTTGGGAAAAGTAATTTTTTTTAAATGAGTTCATAGTCTCAGTGGCCAAATCTTAATGAATTCAACATCATGATCATATTGTAAACTGTGGGCCCATTTAAGGGGGACGGGGTTAGGGTATGCTTTTAGGAAGGCCTGGTCTCTATTAGCTGATACCAGGATGGTGCTGCTCAAAATGTTCAGTTCAAGGCTTCACTAACTAAGCAGTGATGCAGCAGTGGCTGTGCCCATATTATACAGTATGTACAGTCTTTGATATCTTTAAATGGGGGTGGTAGACTTGTTGGAGGTGGGGGGGGGGGGCTATCTACACAAAATGGGTAAGTAATGACAAACTGTGACAGTACCAGCCTCTGTCCCTCTTTCTTTCCATCAGGGGGAGGGTGTGGCGTACCGAGGCAGAGTTTTACTGGAACTAAGCACAAAGCTGGTGGACAAGCCGGAGCAGAAAACTGAAGACATCCCGGCAGATGATCTTTTGGTGGTGGAGGTGGGAGAGAAGGAGGACTTGATCTTAGACATGTACATTGATAGATATCCCCCCCGCCTTCACAAACTCTCTCTCCGTCTTGCAGAAGTTTCTGAGGAAGAGGAAGTTCTCGCTCTTTGTTGCGTTTTACTCGGCCACGCTCCTCCAGGACGTTGACGACGCCATCCAGTTTGAAGTCAGCATCGGCAACTACGGCAACAAGTTTGACTACACCTGCCTACCTCTGGCCTCCACCACCCAGTTTAGCAGGGCAGTGTTTGATGGTGAGTCAGAGGTCGAATGTCAGGCTGCAACTGGTGTAATGTCCAGGTGACATTTGGAAGGAGTTTTGCTGTTGTATACAGGCCAGTTTATTCAAGTATAAATATGAGAAACTAAGACGTAGGTACTGATGTACATGGAAATAAACATTTTCAAGATCCTAAGGCATCAAAAAAAAGTTACACTTCCCCGGTGTGTTTAAATGTGATGCCCATGGGCTTGGACGCTTTGGGAATCAGAAAGGGTTGAATGTGCATTTTCACAGAGGGGACCAGCATTTTAGATTTAATCTGCATTGCAGGTGATTTAAAAAATTGTGTTTTTATTCTGTTTATCAATTTCATGCAGAGTATAATTTCAAAGCAGTGATTTAATTGTAATGACAGCAGTGTCCCTAATTCTTACTGTCTATTAAAATGTGTGTGTATGTGTGCGTGTGTGCTTTTTAAATGTGTGTGTGTTCCAGGTTGCCACTACTACTATCTCCCGTGGGGGAATGTTAAGCCGGTAGTCGTCCTCTCTTCAGAGTGGGAGGATATCAAGCCAAGGATTGAGGCTCTCAACATGCTGCTGGCTATCATAGACAGACTGGTGGGCATCCTAATGTGCCTCCATCTGTACTCTGGACTTACTTGAGTTGTAGATTTATTTAGTTTTTAAATATATAAACATTAAAACATGTAAGATGATAGTTGTGTAAACAGAAATTTGTTTCTGTTTTGTTGTGTGTCCAGGAGGTGAACCTGCAGCGGGTGCAGCTGGAAGTGAAGGCAGGCAGCGACCTGGAGGAGGTGGAGCTCAGAGTGGTTGAGCTGCTGGATCAGGTCATCACAGACTGCAGGTAGACAGAGATGACAGGGGTGGCAGAAGTACAGACATTTTTTACTTAAGTAGAAGTACAGATACTCGTGTTAAAAAAACACTGGTAAAAGTTGAAGTACCGATTCACTTACCTAAGTAAAAGTGAAAAAGTACAGGCTCTCAAATATATCAGAGTATAAAAGTAAAGAGCAGCTCTTTGAAGGACATTTCCAACCAGCTATTTTTGTCCAAAACTAACTGCTGAATTTTTTTTTTTTAAATATAACAGTAAAATAATTCTAATGAATGAACTCAGCTTGAACATTTCTTATGCAGAACGTGAGCAGAAAAAAAAGAATTTAAAAAAATATCTCTAATTACATTACAGCGGAGTGACTTTGCCGCCACACCTAAACAGAAAAATGAGTGCAGGCAGGGGCTAAAGTGGGATCTGGCAGGTGGGGGAACCCTAAGGTCAGTTGTAGTGGCTCAGTGTGGGGGAAAGAATCACAGCTCACAATAATTTTATTGATTGCTCAAGTAGATTTTTTTGTATGTGTGTGTGTGTGTGTACAGGCTGCGATCAGCCAACACTGCTGCTCTGAGGTTTACTGCTCTTTGTGGATTTACACAACTGAATTCAACAAGATGTAACGCAGTATTTCACAAACTTTTCAGTCTAGCCTCTCTCCTTCCTCTCCTGTCCTCTTTCCTTCTCCATCTCAGTGAACTTCTCTCTCATTCTGCAACATAAAGACACACTGCAACAAACTGCACACAATTTGTGTGTGTGCTTGTATTGGTTGAGCTGTTACCTGCCACAACATGTTAGTCCATTTATGTTCGCCCTGCCTCTGTAGCACTAGCGAGATGTTGAAGTGCTGCAACCACAACTTACAGACATAAGCAACAAAAATGCAGTTCTGGATCGTTCCGGCCCACTTTTACCCCAGAGTATCACATTATAAATATTTTTGGATTTGGGATTTCTTTAATGTGGTATTGTTCCTTCCCTTTAGGCTCTCATCAGTTTAATATTTGAAGATGTGCAGTGATGTTACTTAAAACTTCCATCAAATGCAGGGAAATGCTTTTTTTATTTCTTAATTTATCATTCAGATTTTAAAGAAAACACTGTAAAATTCTTCTTATGAAAGATTGTTACAGGCTAAATTACCCACAAAAGGACATAAAATGCTTAAAATGATCTCTTTCTTGGCAACTAACTGCATTCAGATGAGTTTATATAAATGCATCAGTCTCAGATTCATAATATTGGCTGTGTAATACATGAATTCTTCAGACTGTTTTTAATGACATTAATTTTTCTGTTTAAAATAGAAAAAAATGATATTTTATAATCCTGCACATGCTGCATGCATCATTATCCCCATGCCTTCACATAGCTGATGTTGCACTTCTCTTCATTTCTTTGTTCCCATCTCTGTCGCTGTCCTTTCCCAGTGAGGAGCTGCCCTCTCTGGACCAGTGGCAGTGCGCGACGCCTCTGGATCGCTCGCTGCGGCACGTTCGAACCCTCCACCTGCAGCAGATCGTCGCGGCGGCGCTGGCTTTAAAACACGGTCAGGAGACGGAGCTCTCCACGGTGCTGGAGCAGGCTGAGGACTGGGCCAACAGACTGAGGATGATGGCTGAGGAGGTGTGTTTTAAATGAATTTCTTCGGTTTAAGTTAGAAACTCTTCGTGTCTGGTGGGCGTAAGAGAACAAAGGAAACTTCTGGAGCTTCAAAAGGTGATAGAAACTTATCAGCAACTGATGTGACAATCAGTGCAGCTTGAGGAGATAATTATATATATTTTTTTTTTGCCTCACTGGTCCAGATGTGTCTTTTAGCTTTGTGTACAACCACCTGACTTTTGTTTGCCTGGATATTCATTAACAATAAATCACTTTCAAACTGTGTCTGCCTGCCTGGTCCAGTGTGTGCTTGGACTCCCCCCTTGGCACAGTATGTGACAAGTTACTACACAATTAAAAAAAAACTGAAGTAATGGTACCATCACAGCACTAACATTTAAAAACAAATGTGCGCTGTAGCGAACCATTCTCCAGAATCCCTTTTGTGATTTCAGCATGTGTAATGGGCCTCATGTTTCACATTCAACACTTTTTTCAGTATTTGTAATAATTTAATGTTGTTATTACTGTGACTCATTTGCTAACAAATTTGGTGATAAGGAGGATGCATCATGGGAAAGAAAATCAGAATTGTCAGTGTTATTAATTATTAGGTTCTTTATTTGTTGGATTTTGTTCACAAGTGAGGGGAGAGGGGAGCAGGAGATTGACAGACCGATCTGAGCTGCGGTTGGAGTGATGCAGACGCTGCACCGGTCTGTCGTGGTGAAGCTGAGCGTAAAAGCAAAGCTGCCAATTTACTGGTTGATCTACATCCCTAAACTCACCCATGGTCATGAGCTTTGGGTAGTGACTGAAAGAATGAGATTGCAGATACAAGCGATAGAAAAGAGCTTCCTCTGAAGGGTGGCTGGGAGCTGCTGCTCCTCCACATCGAAAGGAGCCAGTTGAGGTGGTTTGGTATTTGAAGGGAAACTCCACACTTGTTTAAAGATTAATCAACGTGTGTGTGTGTGTGTGTGTGTGTGGACATTAAATGATCCTTTTAATAAGAAAACTAATGACGACTAATCCCCCTCTTCCCTGTCTTTCTATCGCCCAGCCCCAGAACAGTCTTCCAGACATTGTGATATGGATGCTGCAGGGCGACCGCAGGGTGGCGTACCACCGCATCCCAGCACACACAGTCATCTTCTCCCAGCAGCACTGTGGGAAACACTGCGGCCAGCTGCAGACTGTCTTTCTTAAGGTGCGCACACACAGTCAATTTACATCAGAGGACATCCCACCTCTTACTTTAATCTTTTTATTTATTTATTTTTTAACTTTAATCCGATTCTTTCTCGACATATTGACCGGCTGCATGTGTTTGCTGTACAGCACCCACAGGGTAGCGGCGGAGAAGCCAAGCTTCCCGGTCAGCTGAGGGTCAAAGTTTGGTTTGGATTGGCCGCTGATGTGAAACACTTCAACGAATACACTGAAGGAAAACTGTCTGTCTTTGCTGAGACGGTAAGAAGTCAGCCTTCGAGCAGCTAGGTTTAAGTCTCAAATATTGGCTTTAAAAATGTCAGCCCATGACCCCAGCCTGCCTCTGTCTCTCTATCTGTAGTACGAAAACCAGACTCGGCTTGCTCTGGTGGGCAGCTGGGGAACAACAGGTTTAACCTACCCCAAGTTCAGTGACATCACCGGGAGAGTGAAACTGCCCAAAGAGAGCTTCAAACCCTCACCTGGCTGGACCTGGGCTGGAGACTGGTATATTAGCCCTGAGAAGACGTGAGTCTGTGCCTTTTAAACTTCGACCCTGTCATTGTTCTGTGATTAACAGAATAATGGAATAATAATGTGCATCCTATTCTTGTTTTTCAAAGTCATTAAAGATGTCTGCTGTAGGATTTTTCTACCCTGGAAAAAGAACAGTTTAAAGAAATCATTAAAGGCCCAAAAATTCACATTCATGCCCACGATGGAAACTTCTGACCACAACTGTGGCTGTTTAGTGCTGAATTAAATATGGCAAAGGAAAGTCATTACAAATTGTGGTAATATTTGTGTGTATTTGTTTGTGTGCTGATAATACTTCAGACTGCTGTTTGATGTGGACGCTGGTCACATGACCTTCACAGAGGAGGTGTTTGAAAACCAGATGAGGCTACCAGGCGGCCAGTGGATCGGCATGCCAGAAGGATACACGGATGTGGTACGTGTGAGTGTTTCTGTAGCGTATTGTGGCTTCTTCACCTCAGTTAATCTAAACACTGTCTGTGTCAGAACGGGGAGAAAGCGGTGCCCAAGGACGAGGTCGAGTGCCCTCCTGGTTGGGTGTGGGAGGAGGTGGAGTGGAGTGAGGATCTCAACAGGGCTGTAGATGATCAAGGTATACACACACATATACACATACACACACACACAAAAAAAAAAACACCCCTTTGAATAAGAGAGGGTGAATTAAACTTACTAAGTCATGTTCTGTGTGTTCAGGCTGGGAGTACGGCATCACCATTCCCCCAGATCGTCGTCCCAAGTCGTGGGTGCCGGCAGAGAAGATGTACCACACCAACCGACGGAGACGATGGATACGGATGAGGCGACGAGACCAACAGAAGATGGACGCTCTGAGAAAGGTAGCAAGAGAGAAAGAAAAGAGTCCAACATCAATTTGAACATTATTTACTTTATTTTTTAGATATTTTAAATATGTCCCATATTTAATATGGGACATATTAAAAAAAATGCAAAAGCAGAAATACGTTATTCTGCTTTTTGCTATGAAAATGCAAAAAACCAGCAGAAATTCTAAATTTCAAGGTGTTGCACGAAAGATTACAAGATTCAATGATTTTATTACAATCAAGCAATTAATCAGATTAAAAAAATACATATTGGCTAATTGTGTTTCCCTCCACCTCAAAAAATAGTTTTTTCCTTTTGAACCCCTGTCCACACTTTCTATCAGTTAGCTACTGTTTATTCCATGTGCTGTATATTATTGCTAGGGATGCGCTGATCCGATATTCAGTATCGGTATCGGTCCGATACTGGCCTAAATTACTGAATCGGATATCGGAAAGAAATAAAAAAACGCAATCCGATCCGACCCACATTAGCGGCATTACAGTTTTCGGTCGTCGTCTTCTTCTTGTGGTGCTGCGGTTGAACAAACCAGCTTAGAGCTGCATTACCGCCACCTACTGGAATGGAGTTGGGGATCAGGAGTTAGAAAAAACCCTCCTCAGATTCTATAAAGTTCTGCGTCGCTGAGACGGATTCCCTTTGACACTGAGCGATCATCGCTGACACGTTTTTCCACACCTCCACTGCTCTCTGCTGTGTTTGTGTGTTGTGCTCGCTGTGCTGAGAATTTCAGCAGTTATTTTTTTCTCTACTTCAGCTCCTGGACATACTGCTAGTGATTGTCCGGTACCGGAAGGACCCCTTCCCTGTCAAAATATTTTTGATACTTTAATCCCTGATTAGTGACTAAATATAGACCTGCAGTAGAAACGTATTTAGGAGAATGCTTGTGAATTACAAGATTACGTTCACGCAGCCCCCAGTTTTTCAACATAAACACTGATAACACAACAACAGCAATCAGCTGTTTTATGGGCAGTCTGTCTGCACAAGCACAAAGAGGCGGAGCCGGTGAGCTCAGATGGAGTGGACGAAATGTTTTTCTAGCGTCCAGATTAAACTTTTCCCTCTGTAACCTCCATTAAATCTTTACTGGGAAACAGCTGGAGGTCCTTCATCAATCAGCTGATTAGTAAGTGAAGAAAAGAGATTTTTGTAGCTGCTCCATCCACCCTGTTTGTTTCACACAGGGAAAAACTGCAATACGGAAGTTATTCTGACTGACTGACTGACTGACAAAGTATGCAGACAAAAAAAGTGTTTCTTATCCAGTTACTTGGGTAATCGATGGAATAATCGATAGAATACTCGATTGCTAAAGTAATCAATAGTTGCAGCCCTAATGAAATTTGCAACATACCAGCCAATGCATCACCTTCTCACATAGGAGCAACAGGATTCAGGTGATAGAGCGATTGTTGTAAGTAAAGTTTATTTATATAGTGCTTTACACAGACAAAAAGTCACAAAGTGCTGTACAATAATCAAAACACAATATCAAAAAAACCCCCAAAAAACAGATAAAACACCATGTTAAAACATAACATTACCATATTAAAAGAAAAAGAATAAAAATAAAGTCAACAGAAAGCCTGGTTAAACAGAAAAGTTTTCAGCTGTTTTTTAAAAGATGCCACAGAGTCAGCTAAATGGAGCTGGAGTGGTAAACAGTTCCAGAGCTTTGGCACCACTGCCTGAAAAGCTCTGCCCCCCTGGTCCTTAGTCTTGTATGTGGGACAACTAAAAGATTTCAATTTTGTTGTGTGAGAGACTGTTGACTTGCGTAAAATTGATCCAGGCATTTAAAAACAATTTTTAAAAATAATAATACAAAAAAGATCGGATTTATATCAGTATCGGCGATATCCAAATGTAAAATATCGGTATCGGTATTGGGCAGAAAAAAAGTGGTATCGTGCCATCCCTAGTTATTGCATGTTTTTTTTCTCCACAGAATGCTGAACGTGTCTCTGACCAAAAATATCAAACCAGCACGCTTTCACTGAATTGATAAATATAATGAAAAGAAGTGATTAAGAGGAGTCAAAAAATGCCTTTTTTTTTTTTTTTACCCTGACAGCCAAAAAATCTGGATTAATAATCTTTCCTTAGCTGGGTTAGAAAATAAAAATTAACAGCTGAAGTTTCCCAGGACAACCACTAGATGGCGACCAAGTTGCACAAATGAACAGCGGAAACTTCAGCTTTCAGCATCTCTTCAGCCTTTCATCCCTCATGTCTTTATATTTTCTTTTTCTTTTTTTAAGATGAATAACATTCATGTTCCTGCTCACAGCAGCGTCCCGACGAGACTGAGAGGGAGGGCTGGGAGTACGCCTCGCTGTTCGGCTGGAGGTTCCACCTGAAGCCCAGGAAGACGGACAGCTTCAGGAGGCGCAGGTGGAGGCACCGCATGGAGCCGCTGGAGAAGACGGGGCCGGCAGCCATCTTTGCTCTGGAGTGTTCTCTGGTGAGGGAGTGGCCAAAATTATGCAGACACCTAAACTCATACCCATGTGTTTTGGTTTAATGTGTCGTTCTATAACAGCTACTGCTCTCTGAAAAATCTCACCCTAAGATTTTGAAGGCTGCCTGCAGGGATGCACTCCCATTAGGTCATTTTCCACCACAGGAACTATCAGTTAGTTTCTGGTTGATCCAACCCAGACCTGTAGGACTTCTTTCAAATCTGCTCTCGGGGAAAAAAAAAAAAAAGTACTCACTCTGGAGTGTGAACCCCTGAAAACTCCTGGATAGGGGTCGATGCTGATTGATTACACTTTTGGAGGACAACCGCACAAGCACCATTTTTAAAAACCAAGGCAAGCTCACAAATGAAGAACAGCAGGACAAATGGAAAAAAGAAAAACAAAAGGTGGAAACAGACTGATGAGCAAAAGCAAAGCGACATGGACAGCCAAATAGTCACTGCAGAGTTTTCTTAGGAATCCTTTTAGCACCCCAAAATTGTTCCCTAGAGAAATATTTCCAGGTATTTTGGATGAGAAGAAGCCATTTAAGGCCATTTAAGTTGGGCAGTTATAATCTGGACTGAGTTGAGGTCAGGGATCTATGCAGGCCAGTCAAGTTCACTCAGATCAAACTTGGAATTCATTTTGTAACAGGCCTGACTTTGTGCTTTAGCATCGGTATTTGGAGACAAACCTGTCTGCTGTAACGTCAGCAGTTTCTTTCAGTGGATCTGAGACAACTAAACCATCAAAGAGTAGTCCAGACAGAATTAACTGTGGTGGAAAGATGTGATTTGACGTATACAGAAAAAGTTAAGTAGCAGAATCTTTTATTTTGAAAGGGCATACATGAAGCAAGCACTCTGTTGTGCTTGTGGAAGTTCAGAGTTTTTTGTTATTTTTTTTTAATGTGATCTTCATCTTACTGCTCCCCTCCTCTTCCTCCACAGAGCAGTATAGAGGACAAGAATGAAGACAAGTCAGTAACAACCACGTTTGGAGTCAACAGGCCTACCATTTCCTGTTTCTTTGACCGTAAGACAGCTTCCTTTTTCCTCCCTTTCTTTCCCTTCCCTATTTTATCTGTATAATGATGTGTGTGCATGTCTATCTTTGTGTGCTTGTGTGTGTGTGTGTATATATATATACAGGTGGCACTCGCTACCATCTGCGCTGCTACCTGTATCAAGCCAGAGACCTGCTGGCGATGGACAAAGACAGCTTCTCAGGTACTGCACACAGACTCCTTTAAAATCATATTAATGTATTCCAATCTCATAGCTGTCGTGCATCATCAGTCATGCTGGGAACTTGCACCACCTGTGTTTTTCCCTTTATTACAATAAAAACAGCCAAATCCATGTGTATTTACAGTTCATTATACGAGCTGGATTTTTGCGCAGCCCTATAGTGCGACACTGTCTGGGAAGAAATTAGGGTTGTTGTGATTATGGGAGTCCGTTGAGATTGCTGCGCACGAATTTTAACACTCTCAAAACATAAAGCCAAAAACTGTGTTACTATATTTACACATACAGGACAGTACAGAGGTTCAAGGCAATGAAGGTTTAGTGTGTTTCACTTCAGTGTTTTGGTACTTATGAACAAAAACAGACACAAACAGCACCTGATGACTTGCTGACTCCTTGTTCAGGGGAGGCTGATTTTTATCCACTCACTGACCACTTCATTAGGTACACCTGTTCATCTGCTTCTTAACACAAATATCTAATCAGCCAATCACATGGCACCAAATCAGTGCATTTAGGGCTTGTAGACATGAAGTTCAAACTGAGCATCAGAATGGGGGGAAAAAAGGTGCTTTAAGGGACTTTGAACAACCACATCGCTTCAGGCTGATCTAAAATCTGAAATCACAACCCCTCGAACCCTGAAGCAGATGGCATGTAGTAGCAGAAGACCATCTGTACCGCGTGCCACTCCGGGTGCAGCTAACTGAGGCTACAGTTCACATGGGCTCACCAAAATTGGAGAAAACATTGATTTGATGAGTTATGGTTTCTGCTCCAACATTCGATGGTAGGGTCAGAATTTGCCTGCTTTGAGATTAAGATTGCTCCTGCTGGTGCTAGTTTAATGGTGCGGGGCCCAAAGGGTTTCTTGGTACACTTTGGGCCCCAACAGAGAATCATTGCATCCCATTATCAGAATTGTTGCTGATAATGTCCGTCCCTTTATGCCCACAGTGTACCCACCTACTGATGTCTGCTTCCAGCAGATAACTTTTTGCTGTACATTTCACTCCCATTATTCAGGCGGGTTAATAAAGAAAAGAGGGCCTTTTTCAGTGTTGTCCACTTTGCCTTTAAAATTGTGAAGCTCAGTACTAATTAAAATGTGAACATGTTTTTCTGGCAGTAGAAAAGTTTGTGTTAAGATGTTACACAAACCAACTAAACCTGCTGAACAACAAATAGCAGACAGACAGAGTTAGTAGCACTAAGAACAGCTAGCAGCTGGAGAAAATGACAAACACAGACGTAGAAAGAAAGCAAATATTAAATAAACTGTACATTCATCAGGCAGTCAAAAACATGTATCTGCTGCCCCCGTGTGGACAAAAAATCATTTGCAAGTTAACCTCCTAAGACCCTGCTTAGACCCTCACATGCTGGCTTTGCTGCACCTTGTAATTCATTATACTCAGTAGTGTTTTATGCTTTGTTAAGCCATGTTGACTTTGTTATGTGCTGTAAAATAAACCCATTATCTCCATCTGAGGACTTTTTTTTTTTTAACAAATGCATTTTAAAACCATGCAACAAAATACAGCTTCCCTAACCCTATGGGACATAAATATAAAGAAGCTTTAATATGAAGCACATTAAATCCATGCCAGACTTCTGTATGGAAAGAAAAAGAGAGAGCGAGAGGTGGAGGTGCTGACTTAATTCAAAAGCATCTTGGATTATAATTGAGTTTGACGTTACGGCACTGCAGAGGGAAGCAGCAGCATGCGCAGAGAACAGAGAGGGCAAAAAAAAACAGAACACGTTTCTCTTTAATTCAGAGAGGTCACGGTAACTACGACTGCTGCGAGCCTGTGTTAATCAGAGCCCCACCGCAGACTCGCATGTGAAAACAGAAGGACGGACGGACAGATGGAGGGGGAGAGAAATGATAGATGAGAGGTGGTTTAAAGAGAGGCTTAGAAAGAAAGCAGCTCAGAGAGCATCCTGGCCACAGAGTGAAATGATGAATCGCTGTCACTCTCCTTCACTCGGCCTCCTTAGCGCGCACACACCCACACAGTGCAATGGATGAGTAGAGTTGATGGATGGGCTTCACTTGTGCGTTAATCTTGTGTAACATGGCGTCTGGGCGCCCGTGATTAAAGACACTGAGGCCTTTCTTGTTTTCTCTTTTTCCTTCTGTCTGTCGTCTTTTTGTCTGACTGACTTTCATCTTTTGTCTGTTTCTTTCTGCTTTTCCTGCACATCTGTCTTTTCTCGCTTCTCTTCATAGCGCTCCCTTTGCCGTCTGCCTCTGTTTGCTGCGTTCAGCCTGCACGGGTGCAGCTCGTAGACGCGTATATCGGCTATTTAGTGCAAAGAAACTAGTATAATTTCACTGACCAAAACTGAAGCACCTGGAATTCTTGCAAGCTGTAAGCTATATTATTTGTCAGATAGTCCATTAAAAAGCTCCAAAAGGCACCAATGGGTCCAGCTCAGTGTCTGGATGTTAAAGGCCCTTCAGCAGTATTTGTGTAATTACTCTCACATCCAGAAGACAGAGGCAAAAGTTAAACAGCGCAGGTTTAACTGCCCTGAAGCTCTTTGGTTTCTGTTCTGACAGAGTATTTTGTAAGGCTCTGTCCCCTCATAATGCAGAGCTAAAGTCATGCAGAACATTTGTACAGTTTAGTTTAATTAATTGCATTCATTTTTATTTCATTTTTTAAAAGTCATCTTTGCTCCTTTAAACTGTATTTTTATCTTAGATCTAAATCTTCTTCAGAGGTAGCTCTTTCCTCCCGTCTTTTTCTCACTCCTTTTTCTTTCCACCGTTCTCCTCCTTTCCTCCTCCTTTTTTCCCAGTCTTCATTGTGCTTATGTCTCTGTGGCTCCCTCGGGTCCTGACTACTGCTGCTTCCCCTACACACACACACACACACACACACACACACACACACACACACACACACACACACACACACACACACACACACACACACACACACACACACACACAGACTTACATAACCCCCCGGGGCAGTTTGTATTGCTGTTTTTATGAGCTAATGGGATGTTGGAAATGGACGGTAATTAAATGGGTCACCATGGGTGGTGTGTGTGTGTGTGTGTGTGTGTGTGTGTTAGATATGGGGTTAATTGAGGGCTGGTGGGAAAATGCATCTTAACTTCTGTTTACTCCAATGCTAACGGCTCCACAGAGACTCTTTAGCCGGCCTGAAACAACAAACTCCTCAGTCTGTGTAACTGTACATAGGCTGCATGTGTTTAATTCAAAGCTGTGTGTGTGTGTGTTTAACATGGAGGAGAGCGGTTTTGACCTGGAATAACAAACTTCCCAGAGCGGCGTTCCCAGCCCTCTGTCTCGAGCTTGGCATTCCCAAGCTGCTGATGTCACTGCAGGACACCAGGACAGTTTGGACATGATTGTGCATAAGTTTGTACTGCTGTGCTTGTGAGGACCCTCTTTAAATGCATTCAGCATGTTCAACAATAACCTTGTCCTCTATTTTGCAAATTAGGACAGCAAAAGCTCTTAAGTGACTACTGAAAGCTTCACCCAGAAGATGTTACAAGCATTTAACTTTAATTTTATTTTGGCAGTGAAGTTATAGTTGTACCCACTGTGAAAAATTTAAACTACCATCTCTGCCTGTATGTTTTGTCTCTCTGAGAAGCTACATTATGTTTTATTCTCTGTAACTGTGAGTAACATATCTGTTTGATAATGCTTGACTAAGAGATGCATTCTTAAAAATTTTCAACATCCATCAATCTACGATCAAAATGAGAAATACATTCTTTAGATAAGAGCTTTAAATTTTCAGCTATTTAGTGGACATCTCACTTTTATATGGGATCATTGTTGGTTACACTTGGCAGCGAGTGAGATCAAGAAATGATCATAACATTTTACATTTGGTAGCTTATGGAGGCAGGTTGCCGATCTGGTGGAACTGTGATGCAGCTGGCAGGTTCCTGCATTTCAAACATAGTCCCGCTTTGGAGTGGGAGGAGTTCAGTGAGCCTGTGGAACAAGACTTTCGGTTGGCCTTGGTGCAGTTTTGGTAAACCTCAGGTGATTCAGGAGGGAGAAAGCGTTCAGAAGTGCTGCTGATCTCAACTGAGCATATAGTCAGACAGTGGAAGGAATGCTTCAAAGATCTCCTGAACTCCACTAGCACGTCCTCTGTAGAGGAAGCAGGGTCTGGGGATGAGAGGGACGAATCACCCGTGACTCTGGTTTAGGCAGTAAATTAAAACGTGACTCTGAGGTAGTAAGAAAATTGTCCAGTGTCCGGGCCCCTGGGTTAGATGAGATTTGCCCTGAGTGTTGTGGGGCTGCCCTGGTTGATGCACCTCTGCAGCATTGGGTGGAGGTCTGGGGCAGTGCCTCTGGATTTGCAAACTGGTGGTAGTGGTGCCTTAAATGGTTCTTCTCTTGACCTGGATCCAAAGAAGCAGCAGAAGATGGATGGAAGGAACTGTGATGCCAAAAGCTCTTAGAACATTTCAGAATATCTGTCATAGATAAAGGAAACAATATAGGTTAAGTAAACAAAAATAGAGCCATTAAAAAGAAGTAGTCCTTTATAAAATATAATTAAGTCATAAATGACCCCACTCTGCCAATCATATGTGCTCACTGGACACCAATTTTAAACCAGCGAAAATTAAAGCAAGAGTGTTTTCCTCTCCAGACCCCTACGCCATCGTATCGTTCCTGCACCAGTCCCAGAAGACGGTGACGGTGCGTAACACTCTCAATCCCACCTGGGACCAGACACTCATCTTCTATGAGGTGGAGATTTTTGGCGACCCCGAGGTCACGGTGGCCAATCCTCCCAATATTGTGGTGGAACTCTACGATCAGGACACATACGTGAGAGTTCAAGTTTCATGAAAACAGTTTGGAAGTGTCCGAACATCTATTTGCTTTTCTGTATTAATACAACACAGGCAAAACAAACATATGCTTGTGTTGTATGATCATTCTCCAGGGAGCTGATGAGTTCATGGGCCGCTGTGTGTGCCAGCCCTCACTGACTCGCTCGCCACGCCTGGCCTGGTTCCCGATTCGCAGGGGGAACAAGAACGCCGGCGAGCTGCTGGCTGCCTTCGAGCTCATAGGCAGAGAAAAGGTCAGAGGTCAACTTTACACTTTAAACTTCTGGTCCTTTTCCTCCTTGTCATATTCAAAGGAGAAAAAGACAAACTAAAATGCATGTTGTGTTGATTTGGGTGCATCAGTCTGTGAGGGTGAGGTGATTAAGGCCTCTTTCCCACCAACAGAGTTCCGGAGCCCGTGCCGTAATTTGAACCGTTAGGCGGGTTTTCCACCGCCGAAACACTCTGTGCTCGGCCGAAAAACGGGTTCAATTCCGGCCCCGCAAGCTAGCTGGTCTCGAACCACGAACTCGTGACGAAAGCGGCAGAAGGGCGTGACTCTGCCGACTCAACATCAAGTTTTCTACCATATTACATGTGTATTACATGAGAAAAGCGAAGCGATTTTCACGGCTGTGAATTAGGTTGGGCTCTAAGGCTGAACTTGCTGCTTTGTATCAGTTCATATCACAGATAAAAGGACACAAAGTGCGTACTTGTCGTCTTGCTCTAATCGCTGTCTGTGTTTCCCCTCTGTGCTGCACACAGATGCTGCAGTAGTTTGGTTTGGGCCGTAAAACGTATTTGCAGCACAAGAAAGGGGAGCGTGTTCTCCCACGTTTGTGACCTTCGGCTTCCGTGTCCAGACGAGGACCCGCCCACGCTCATATGTAAAGGAGCAGTTCACAGAAACGCGGTGGGAACGCGGGCCCGTTCTTAAGCGTTTCGCCGGTTCATTGGGGACAGCACGAGCATTGGCATGTGGACCGGTTCCTCTGCGGTGGGAAAGTAGCATAAGTGTGTAAATATGGGGTAAATTTAGCATAAGCACAAATTATGTGGTCTAGCAGCTCCACTAAATAACTAGATTAAAATGTAAACTATTCTTGCATTTCATTTGATTTCATTGTTATTCCAACAGCCGTCACTTCACCATATTCCAGGTCAAGAGGTAAGTTTAACTCTGGTTTTTTTTTTTTTTCCCACTCGTTGTTGGATTTTTGTCTTTTCCGTTTACATTTGAAAAATAACTTATGTCGTGTCACCTACAGGGAGATATCCTGACCTCCACCCACGTCTTAGACGAGGTAAATCCACACCAGGAGATGCAGCATTTTCCCCCAAAATCTAAATGTTTGTTAGTATATATGACTGAAAAGGTTGGAATATACCATGCACTATCAAAGTCAGAGAGAAATGAGTAAATATTTATAAAAATTCTTTAAAAAGTACTGTTTTGCCATTTTCACCAGTAAATATTATATATTATTATATTTTGTATTTATATTTATGTCAGTATAATTATCTGGTATTATCTTTTATTATTATCTGGTGGTGCTAATGCTGACAGTTCAAAACTAGAGCCAAACCGATATATTGGCAGGGCCTATATTAGCTGATATACACTGTATTGCCAAAAGTATTCACTCATCTACCTTCACATGCATATGAATTTGAGTTACATCCCATTCTTAATCCAGAGGGTTTAATGTGATGTTGGCCCACCCTTTGCAGCTATAACAGCTTCAACTCTTCTCGGAAGGCTTTCCACAAGGTTTAGGAGTGTTTATGGAAATTTTTAACCATTCTTCCAGAAGCACATTTGTGAGGTCAGACACTTATGTTGGACAAGAAGGCCTGGCTCACAGTCTCCACTCTAATTTATCCCAAAGGTGTTCTGTCAGGTTGAGGTCAGGACTCTGTGCAGGCCGGTCAAGTTCTTCCACACCAAACTCGCTCATTCATGTCTTTATGGACCTGCTTTGTGCACTGGTGTGCAGTCATGTTGGAACAGGAAGGGGCCATCCCCAAACTGTTCCCACTAAGTTGGGAGCATGAAATTGTCCCTTCATGAGTGGACTTGTTGCACAGGTGGCATCCTATCACAGTAGCACGCTGGGATTCACTGAGCTCCTGAGAGCGACCCATTCTTCCCCAAATGTTTAGGTGGTTGGTTTTATACTTGGCCAAGAAAGTGATTGGAACACCTGAGTTCAATGATTTGGGTGAGCGAATACTTTTGGCAATATAGTGAATCAGTGTCAGCATTTATAACAGCTGATAAATCATAAATAACTGCACCTAACAAATGCTTTGTGTATCTGATATATCAGATTAAATTCACCAAATATTGTTATTGGTACTGGACTTAAAAATCCCGTATTAGTCGGCTCTATTTAAATGACAAAACCAAAGGGTAATATGACGGCTCCTGTCTTCTAATCTATGGTAAGGAGGGCCAGTATGTCTTTTTGCAACCAGGGGATTTACTAGCCTGGCTGATAGAATTAACTCAGGTTGAGGGCACTTCTGCATTGACTTAATTTCAAATACATTAATCTTTTATACAGTCTGTCTTCCAAATCTGTGAAAAACACCTTACATTTTACAGCATATTTGAGCAGTTACAACTTCTTTGATTTATCTTTTTTGCTGAAATCTTTTCTTTTTTCTTCATTGCGACTTCCTCAGCTGATGTTTCCAGGATACCTCGTGGAAAACCTGCAGCAATGGGTACAATATAGAAACACAAGTCAAACCCATCCATGGTCATCCCATTTGATATCTCTGTCCGTTAACTGCACACACCGATAACTTTATCTTATGTGCATGTTAAACACCGGCCCTCGTAGAAGCTCATCTTTATCTGCTCATTTTTGATCAACTGTATTCTTTTTGTCAAATAACACAATGTGGTTTATTGTTGTACGTTCTGGAGATGTGTATGGAAGTCCAAAGACGACAGATTTTACATTTTAATTTCTTACTGGATCTCAAGAAAGTTTCAGTTTTGCAAGATCCCAGACTAAATATTATTATTATTTTATTATTATTATTATTATTATTATTATTATTATTATTATTATTATTATTATTAGTGAGTTCAGCTTACAGTTATGGCTGTTTTATCATCTTTAAAAGGGTTTAAAGGTGATAAAATAAAGCTGTAATTATTATGTTTTTATCATTTTAATCATAGAAGAAGTGTTTTGTGATCGCAGAAAGACAAAACACATTATATCAAAATCAAATTATAGTGCTGGTACTATAATTATGCCACTTTTTTAAGAAAACATCCTGTAGCTTAGAGGGAGAAATATCTGCTGATGTCGTCTTTAGCCTTCAACAGATTTTTTGTAGCTGCAAAAATATTTTGGCCTATTATGCATTTTAATTGCATCCTAATATTACATATATTTGGATTATACAGTTTATGCATTTGCAACATAGGAAATGTAATGTGTTGCATATTTTTCAGTCAGACTTAAAATTGAAAAGTAATTGTAATGCATTTTAAATGCATACAAATTGTTTTATGTGTTTCACACAATTTGGGCCTAAAGGCGTGTCATGTTTACCACATTACTTTTGCATTAAAAACATGTAAATTAAATTAATGGAACATTTATATGCAGATATATGCAAATACATAATAGGCAAAAATAGATTGAGTGTTGCTTGTTTTAAAATACCATTTGATGCTCTTTTTTTTTTTTTTTTAATTTTAGTATTTTAGTTAATATTTGTGTGGTATTAACACTCTAAAACATGTTGGATATGCTCATGCTAAACATTGTCATTTACCATTTCTTTATGTTCGTTTCCATGCAACAAGATTTGCCTGGCAGTAAACAGCATGGCAAGGTGTCTAGTTTCTTTTTGTGCATTCGTGTGCTCGTCGGATGGTCCCAATTTCCGACCAGGAAATTCCTCCTCTGAATTTGGTGTTTTCATGTGTTCCTAGATCCTAAAAATGTGGAAAGAGCAAAAACACAAACAAATGAATCAAACCATTACTTTCATCTGCTAAGTTTTTGCATAATATGTCCACAACTCACCAAATCATAGACCAAATTTCATGGCTGTCCTGAGCGGAGGGACCTTTAGAGTGAAATTTGCCAATCAGGAACACTGTACATGAAATGCACAATTTCTTACCCGGTGATGACCTGTCTTTGACCTTCCACTGTCCTGGATCCATTGTCACAGCCGGAGGAGTCTGACCTTCCATACCCACCACCTCAGAGAGAGCCAAATGTCTTCATGATTCCTCAGGGAATCAAACCTGTTCTGCAGAGAACCGCCATCGAGGTATTGCTAAGATCTGCTCGAACTTCTCTGTTTCACTCCCACCACTTTCCTGGGAGCTGAAAACCAGTTAAAATTAGCAGTGAAAGATACTCAGGCAAGAGTTTGAAATTGTTTTTTAGTTATTATTATTATTATTATTATTATTATTATTATTATTAATAAACATCTTTAAACTGTTGGTTGGGGGGGGGGGGGAGCTACTTCACTTTGCTTCTCTACATTTTTCAATATTTAGCAGCATTTTGACAGTAAGTCTAAAAATGAACACACCTGATTAACTGTTTCTGTGTCCTTCTGTCAGATCTTAGCCTGGGGCGTTCGGAACCTGAAGAGCTTCCAGCTGGCCAGCGTTACCTCCCCCAGCCTGCAGGTGGAGTGTGGAGGCAGCATGCTCCAGAGCTGCGTCATCCGCAGTGTAAAGAAGAAGCCCAACTTTGACGTTAACACGCTCCTCCTTGATGTGGTAAGATATGCTGTACTGTACTTAAACACACAGAGTAATCAGTGCAAATGGGCCCACAGCTTCCATGGCTAAAGAGAGCTCTGCTGTGATGTGGTTTGTGTCACTCATTTATCTTCATCAGTGAAGCCACAATAATGGCAGAGGAGAGGATGACTTTTCCTTCTCTTTTTCCAAGAAAATTTACAGTCTCTTGGTATGTTGCAGCAGCTTTTTTTTTTCTTTCACAAAAGTGAACATTTCCATAGATCAGAGTTATAAAAATGCAGTGGGGGGGACTTCTCCCATGGCTATCAACATATGCATTACTAATGCACAATGAATGCAGAGTGGA